>NC_142010.1:17334074-17527824 GCF_049901735.1 Notechis scutatus | reverse complement strand
AATTATTTTTACAATTCAGTATGTAAATCTGCTCATGATTTATTTAACAAACCATACCATAGCATAATATGCCTACCCCCTCAGTAGTTTCATTTGTAGGGTTTAATCTATTTTAATATGTGAAATTAGTCAGCTCCATCAACTTAATTAGAATCTTATCAAATGTCAGAATTCTGGAAACTCAGAAGAAATAGACATCCTTCCCCCCTCCCCAAATAATAATGGAATAAAGCCATTGCAATCAATTGTGTGTTGAAAAAGAAAATCAGTGTGAAATATATTTGTTGGCACGTTGGACAACCTGGATGTCTTTGCCTAGATAATCACTAAAGGTTCCCCTTGCACATATGTGCTAGTCATTTCTGGTTCTAGGGGGCAGTGCCCATCTCCGTTTCAAAGCCGAAGAGCCAGCTCTGTCTAAAGACTTCTCCATGGTCATGTGACCGATATGACTAAATGCCGAAGGCACATGGAATGCTGTTACCGTCCCACCAAAGTAGTCCCTATTTTTCTACTTACATTTTTACATGCTTTCGAACTGCTAGGTTGGCAGAAGCTGGGACAAGTAATGGTACCTCACTTCCTTACGTGGTGATAGGGATTCGAACCGCCGAACTGCTGACCTTTCTGATCGACAAGCTCAGCGTCTTAGTCATTGAGCCACCCTGTCCCCACGTCAGTTTACAGGGGTTCAAACTAATTTTTGTCCTTAACTGTTTTCTTATTCGTGTAATAAAGGTTGCACCTGAGCCTAGTACCAGAGTAACAATTGGTTGTGTTCTCATGCCTAGATTGGAACAGTGTGCATACATTGAAAGATAATTTGCAATGTGCAGGAACATGTATTAAGCAATTCTTTTGAGATGATGAAAAGTGAGGCATAGTTGCCAAGTACGTGTGATGCTTTCATCCATAGTCTCTGCCTATGGATGCACATGCAATCATGCTACTTTCCTTTGTCCTCCATATGTTCTTATCTAAACATTGGGACATCATACCAGGTCTTGGAATTTCCCATTAACACAGCCAGCAAACAACAGAAACTTGTTGCCACCCCATAGATTTAGAAATAAGTAAACAGATAATCGAAAGTGCAATAGGAGGGGAGCAGCATGTCTAGCCAGTTTGATTTCTATGTGAATTGACTAGATTTTATTTACTTATTTACTTGCTTGCTTACTTATTAGATCTGCTCACCACCCATCTCACCTCAAGGTGACTCTGGACAGCTCATAGCATTAAAAGCCAATAAAGTCCTAAAGAATAAATATTTATAATAGTAAAAATTGGAATTAAAAAAGAGGCCATGAGTTTGACAGCCCTGTGTTAGAGCTATGCAAACGATTCAAAGCTACACAGGAAGGCCCCTTTAAAGGGATGTTCTAGAGCAGGGGTCTTCAAACTTGACAGCTTTAAGACTTGTGGACTTCAATTCCCAGAATTCCTGAGCTAACATGATTGGAAGATGAATTCTGGGAGTTGAAGTCCACAAGTCTTAAAGCTGTCAAGTTTGAAGATCCCTGTTCTAGAGCACTCTTGTTTCTAAAAGTCAGAGCAGAATGGCCACCATTCTTCTTTAATTCTTAGTATATCTTTGCAAGATGGATCAGCTGTAATTTGTAGCAACCTAACATGAGTATTTAAAATATATATTTTATATTTATATTTTTTATATTTAGGGATGCGGTGGCTCAGTGGCTAAGACGCTGAGCTTGGCAATCAGAAAGGTTGGCAGTTCGGCAGTTCAAATCCCTAGCGCCATGTAATGGGGTGAGCTCCTGTTACTTCTCCCAGCTTCTGTCAACCTAGCAGTTTGAAAGCATATAAAAATGCAAGTAGAAAAATAGGGACCACCTTTGGTGGGAAGGTAACAGCGTTCCGTGCACCTTTGGTGTTTAGTCACACCGGCAGCATGACCACGGAGACGTCTTCCTACAGCACTGGCTCTTCGGCTTTGTAACAGAGATGAGCACCGCCCCCTAGAGCCGGAAACAACTAGCGCATATGTGTGAGAGGAACCTTTACCTTTACTTTAACATGAGTTTATATACAGCCCTTACAGCAGAGGTGGGCAACTATGGCCCCTTTATGACTTGTGGACTTCAACTCCCAAAATTCCTGAGCTAGCATGGCTTGCTCAGGAATTCTGGGAGTTGAAGTCCATAATTCATAAAAGGGCCATAGTTGCCCACCCCTGCCTTACAGCCTTAGTATTTATATAACTCTTCTCACGTTCAGGTGAGGCAACCAATGGTCATTCCAGAAATATTCTGAATAATGTCTCTCCTGGGTCCGAAAGTAGGTATGGATAGGTTCCAAGATTTAATTCATTTGTTTCCCCCAAACAGGGTACCTATTAATGGGAAGAAAGAGACTGTTGGTAGAGGGTAAAGTGAAATTAGGATGTGGCTCAGACCCAATGGGAGATTTTTATTAATTTGAGACTTCTGCTAATTGACCAGGCTCAAATTATTCTGACACATCATACAAAGACTCTCTGGTCCCAGTGACTGATCCAGATTGGACCCTACAAAGACCCAACTCCTATGTTAAGGAAGGTGAGAGGAAGGGGAAGAAGATGATGACTAGCAGCAAGCTGGAAGGACTCAGTTAAAGTTGTGATGAGGATGCTGTTGGATGAGCTGAAGGGCTATGTGGTCACTACGACTTGACAATGACTTTATGGTTCATAATCAACTGTTCAACCATTAAATAATTGGGAATTGGAAATCATTGGTGAATGAATCACTTATCATAAGATCCTTTTGCCAAACTGCCAAATCCTGGCTTGGAGAAGAAAAAAAAGCTTAGATGGAAGAGGAGTGGTCAGTTAATCAGTTTTATTTTTTCCTTCAAGCCAAAGAGGTTAGCATAGCAAGCTGTACAATATCAGAGCATTATACGAAAAGAGCAATAATACAGAACACAAAGGCAAGCCAGCACATTCTTCTCTTTATATACAAGATCCTTATATAAGTTCAGATGTTGCAAAAAATGAAAGAAGCATCTTTCATTTTTATCACCTAACAAGCATTCCCCACCCCTGCTGTAGACAAAAGTACATTGATGTTGCAGTGCACACTGTGTGTGTGTGCGTATGCACTTTGGCATTCCTTCGGTCACTTTGATTCTATGGATGTCTCCATTCCATCCCATAATGTCTTATCTATGGACCTAGGTGACTTGTAAGCCATCAAGCAAACACAGTCCATGCTGCAGCTTGGCAGTCAGAAATAATAGCAAGGGGATGGTGTCTTTAGGGTTTGGTTTGGAGCAGAAATTCAGGGTGCTACCAAATACAATCATCAATTGAGTCCTTAGTGGACTAAAGGTCTGTAGAGATTCTCGGTCATCTAGGTCATGGTTGTCCCAAAAGTGCTTTTTTTTTTTCAAAAGTCCCAAAAGACTTTTTTTTTCCTTTTGAAGATGTTTCGCTTCTCATCCAAGAAGCTTCTTCAGCTCTGACAGGATAGTGTGGAATGGAAGGATTTAAATTCCTTGCAGACAGCTGGTCATTTGCATCCTTTTAGAGGGTCATTGAAGCACTTGGAGGTTTATCTGTATCCAGAGGCTTCAAAAATGTCAGCAATTGGTTCTCTGCCCGGTTGCTGGGTGGGTGTGGCCATGGTGGGCATGGCCTAGTTGGCCTCCTGCACCACAGTGGGGGAGGGAGCATTTTCTCCCTCCCCGGGCTCCAGAAGCTTTCCACAAGCCTCTGGGTGGGTGAAAATGTCATCTCCTGGGCTCCGGAGTCCAGAAACGAGCCCATTTCTGGCCTTCCAGAACTTCTGGGAGGCCCATTTTCACCCCCCCTGAAGTCCCCCCCCGCCCCTAGCCCGCCCCCAAAAAAAAAAAAAGAGAGAAGAGTAGAGGGGGGGGGGGAAGGAAAAAAGAAAAAAGAAAAAAAAAAAAAAAAAAAAAAAAAAAAAAAAAAAAAAAAAAAACCCACAAACAAAAAAAAAACCCCCCCCCCCCCCCCCCCCCCCCCCCCCCCAAACCGCCCCCCGGCCCGCGCCGGGGGGGGGGGTCACCCCCCCCCCGCCCCCCCACCCCCCCCCGCCCCCCCCAACACCCAAAAGCCAGAGCAAAGGCGGGGGGGGGGGGGGAGGGGGGGGGGGAGGGGGAAGGGTAGGAAAAAAAAAAAACACCAAACAAAAAAAAAACCCCCGCACCGCCCCAAAACCACAAACCCCCCCCCCCCCCCCCCCCCCCCCCCACTCCCACCAACCTCTTTCTTGGGTCCCAGTATTGGGGAGTGTTGGGGGGGGGGGGGTCCCCCCCCCCCCCCCCCCATTCCTACTCCAGCACCATTCAAAGGGTGTCCATCCCAAATTGTATAGCTAAAAGTCCTGAGGACACAGATAAACCTAAAGTGCTTCAATGACCCTCTAAAACAGGGGTGTCAAACTCAATTTCATTGATCAGGGTTGTTTTTGACCTTGGGGGGACCGAGAGGGCATGGCTGGGGTGAGTGTGGCCAGGGTCGGTATGGCCAGCTGAACATCACTCATGTCGGGGGCACCTGTGGTGGCCTTGATGGGAATGGGGCGATCTTCTTGCAACCCTCTGCCAGCGAAAATGGAGCTCGGGAGGGCCATGTGACTCCTCCAGCATTCTGCCAGCAAAAATGGAGCTCGGGGGGGGGCTCCATTTTTGCTGGCAGAGGCACCATGGACCAGTCCTTCACTGTTTCCAAGGTGCCAGATCTAAGCACTCTGCAGTCTGGATCCGGCCCACAGGCCTTGAGTTTGACAGCCCTGTTCTCACAGGATGCAAATGACCAGCTGTCTGCAAGGAATATAAATCCTCCCATTCCCCACTGTCCTGTCAAAGCTGAGGAAGCTTCTTGGATGATGTGGGAAAAAAAACCAGGAAAGTCCAGTTGCCTCCTGAAAATGCACTTTTGGGATAGTGGACTAAAGCCGTATATTTTCTCCGGAGGGCATGGAGGAGATGCCATCCAACCTCAAAAATGACTTAAGTGAGCCCCTGGAAAGCAGGTGGCCTTAGCATGTTTCTTCCGAAGGGCTCACATTATGTGTGAGCTGCCATTATGATCACAAAGTGTTGGAAGGCGACACCATGTCCTTGCATAATTAGGGACGACAACAAGACAAGGGGATGAGAGAACAATTTGGATGTTTCTTTTAAGCCGAGAGGAAAAAAAAAAAAGAGAACACATCAGGATCAACCTTTACGCATTGCAGCTCTCCCCCGCCTTCCCAAACTGAGCTGTGCTAAACATTGGAAGCTGAAGCTTAATCCTTATTGCATAAGTCGGTGCTGCAGCACGTACGCTTGTAGGTTCTTCTAAAGGGAGTGTCCCTCCTCTCGGTCTTGCCGCAGAGTTCTCTATATTCACCACACCCGTATCTTCTAAAGAACAGAAAGCCAGCTGAGGGGAGAAGAAAAAACAAAACAAAAACAAAACAGAAACGTGAGATGCAAATAACTGAGATTACATTTCGGCATCATACAGATGAGTTTCTTCCTGGAGACACTCTGGAGTGTCCCCCCCCCCTTCAAATCCCCAATATATTTTTAGACTGGCTCGCATCTATTTGCACATCCTCACTCAATCGATGCATGCAAATCTCCGGTTTGCTATACTTGGTTCAATACCTATAAAGCAAAGGTGTCAAACTTAAGGTTTGCGGGCCATATTCAGCCTGCAAGGTGTTTAAATCTAGCCTGTGGGGCTGCCCTGGAAGCAGTGAAGGACCAGCCCACAGTGCCTCTGCCAGTGAAAACAGAGTTCCGTTTTCGCTGGCAGAGGGTTGCAGGAGGACGTCACAGCTGAAAATGGAGCTCGGGAGCCCGTTTTCTCTGGCAGAGTGCTCGGGACACCACAGGCACCCCCGACACGAGTGACATTGAGCTGGCCATGCCCACTCTGGCCACGCCCACCCTGGCCACGCTCACCCCATCCCTCAGAGGTCAAACACAAACCTGATGCAGCCCTCAATGAAATCTAGTTTGACACCCCTGCTATAAAGCTTGCCACTTGGCTGGGATTAATGAAAGCTAGAAATTTAACGTCTATGGAGATTCGCAATCATCTAGTTCATGGTTATCCCAAAGGTTGAGAAGCGAAACATTTTGAAAGAAAAAAAACCAAGAAAGTCCAATTGTCTTTTGAAGAAAAAAAAACCCCCACCTTTGGGACAGCTAGAGGCTTAGTTCTGGTCTACATTTATTGGATTAGTAGCTGGTTGGTTGGAGAAGGTTTATGCTACTTCATAAAATACACAAATCAGGTGCCAATTGTGAGCTGATGTGGAGATCATTACATGATTGGAAATTTGATTGGAGATTATTATCATTAAATTATCTGATTGGAAAGTATTAATTTTTTGAAAATTTTTTATATATAAATAAATAAATACAAAATTATGTGGGTACATGCATAATTTTGTATTTATTTGTTTATCTTGTCATTTATTTGTTTATCTTGTTTATATTAAGGGTGGAGATTCTTTGAGAGCTGTCTGCAACATAATTTCATTTTAATGTATGCCCATTGGTGTACATTCAAAGTGACCATAAAGTTATTCTAACTCTAAACAAAGCTGGCATCTCCAAATTTTTCAGCTCATTAACCCCCTCATGCAGTTTAAGATTGTCCATTGACCCCCTGAACATTTATTATATGAAAATAATTGAATAAATACTACTTTACTAGTAGTACAAGTAATAATAATAATAATAATAATAATAATAATAATAATAATAATAATAATAATAATAATAATAATACCGTGTTTCTCCAACAATACGGCCTCCACCAATAGGAAGCCCCACCATGTTTTATTGGCATAAAATCAAATTAAGCCCCTCCCCCAAATTAAGCCCCATATTAAACATGCGAAATGGGGGAGAGCGGGGGGGCTTGTCGTTAGTAAGTACTTTTGTTGCATGCCCGGATATGGTGCTGCCTGCGTTGGTGGGGCACTTCATATCGGAGACCTTCCACCGTTGCTTCTCCCTTCTCCTTGCTGCCCCTTCTCCCTTGCTGCCGCGGCGTTTGGCGCAGCCACGTGCAGCCAGTCAGGGCTCCTCCTCAACCGAGCCCTGAGGAGACACTTGGCTTCAGGCGCTCCCGTCTTCCCTTTGCTTTGAAGGTAAAGCGAATTATTTTACAAAGCCTCCCTGCCCGAGAGGGCAGCCCAGCCCACGTGGGAGGCTAATTTCCCGGGCCTCTTCCGTTCCTCCCGACCTCCCTACGCTGCGCGCCTCTGACGCGCCGCTCCCTTCAGCCCAGCGAGCTCTTCCACCTCAAAGAAAGGCCAGGCGGGCGGCTGCAGCAGCAGCAGCAGGTCTGAGCCGCTCACAGCGGAAACAGCCACCACCCGTAGCCCGACGTGGGGAGAACAGCGAGGTTAGCGCCCGCCAGCCGGGCGAGATTTGGGAACGAGGGCAGGAGGAGGAGGCATGCACACTCGCAGCTCACTTTCCCAGCTTTGCCCAGCCCTTACGGCTCTGGCGCGGCCCTGGCAGGATGAGCGGAGGGTCCGGCGGGAGGCGCTCGCTGCCCGCCAGGGCCGCGCCAGAGCCGTAAGGGCTGGGCAAAGCTGGGAAAGTGAGCCGCGGGTGTGTGCGTGTCTCCTCCTGCCCCTCGTTCCCAAATCTCGCCCGGGCTGGCGGGCGCTAAGCTCGCCGTTCTCCCGCGCCGGGCTACGGGTGGTGGCTGTTCGCTGCGAGCGGCTCAGACCCGCTGCTGCTGCTCCACAGCAGCCCGCCTGGCCTTTCTTTGAGGTGGAAGAGCTCGCTGGGCTGAAGGGAGCGGCGTGTCAGAGGCGCGCAGCGTAGGGAGGTCGGGGAGGAACGGAAGAGGCCCCGGGAGAATTAGCCTCCCAAGTGGGGTTGGGCTGCCCTCTCCGGCAAGGGAGGATTTGTAAAATAATTCGCTTTACCTTCGAAAGCAAAGGAAGACGGGAGCGCCTGAAGCCAAGTGTCTCCTCAGGGCTCCGGTTGCAGGGAGGAGCCCTGACTGGCCGCATGTGGCTGCGCCAAACGCCGCGGCAGCAAGGGAGAAGGGAAAGCAACGGTGGCCCGAACCCGAAGGTCTCCCGAATATCCAAGCTGTCGCCGCCCGCCCACCCACCCGAGGATGCAAGGGGGAGAATTAAGTCACCCCCAAAAAGACGTCCTAGCCATTTTTTCGGGGTCAAAAAAAAAAGGCCCGGCCTTATTATGTGAGAAACACGGTAATAATAATAATAATAATAATAATAATAATAATAATAATAATAATAATAATAATAATAATAATAATAATAATAATAATAATAATAGGTATTGATACCATAGGCATTGACAAATTTGCCATCAGTCAATTGCAGAAGGCAGCTTTACTTGGAACAGCTTCCATCCTGCGGCAATATCTGTAACACCATCAAACATCCAGATTTGCCTATCCCTGGTCCTTGGTGAGGACTCGATAGGTAGACAAAAATGCCAAACCCAGTCTGAACATCTGGCTGACTGTGCAATGAATAATAATAATGATTCAAGGTTGCTCTCACTGGCAACTACCACAAGTCACCTCACCTTCAGGAGTGGGGACCAGTGTGGAGCTCTACAGAGCAACCCCTCAAAATCACCTTTCCATCATGTGTCAACTACCCATTGTCTCCCTGGACTTTTACTAATCCCCTTTTGACCCACAGTCATTTATTGACACCTTGGATAGGTGGTTGACATTAACCACTTTGGGGACCCGATTTAAAGCATAGTGATTTCCTTGTACTGGTAAAAGAGCCTCACTTACTTACTTATTGATTATTCATTTTTTATTGATTTATTTTTATTTGTCAATTGCTTACAAGGTAATAGGTATAAGTAAAAACATAGTTTTATATATATATATATAAAAGAAACAATAGGACAGGGACAGTAGGCATGTTGGTGCGCTTATGCACGCCCCCTACAAACCTCTTAGGAAAGGGGTGAGGTCAATAGCAGACAGTCTAAGGTTAAATAACTCTCCAATAAACAATTTGGTTTCAGAAAAAAACTATCCTGTAATCTGCAACTCTTACACTGCAAAAACATATGGACTACACAACTCGACCAGGGCAAAGCAATAGACGCAATCTACATAGACTTCTGCAAAGCCTTTGATTCAGTGGTACATGACAAACTACTCCTAAAAATAAAATCTTATGGTATCTCTGGACAACTGAATAACTGGATAGAAGCATTCCTGTCAAACAGACAACAAATGGTCAAAATTGGGAACGCCCTATCAAATCCAGTACCTGTCAATAGTGGTGTTCCCCAAGGCAGTGTTCTAGGACCAACTCTCTTCATAATCTACATAAGCGACCTTTGCGATCATATCAAGAGCAATTGCGTTCTCTTCGCTGATGATGTAAAGCTGTTCAATACCACAGACAATACTACTACCCTACAAAAAGATCTAGACTATGTATCTGAATGGTCTAACATATGGCAACTTCAAATCTCAACAAATAAATGCTCTGTCTTACATATTGGTAAAAAAATCAAAAAATAAAATACAAGCTAAATAGTCAAGATCTTGTTGATGACCCAAGCTCTGTAAAGGACCTGGGAATACTCACCTCTAATGATCTAAGTGCTAGAGCCCACTGCAACTACATAGCCAAAAAGGCATTAAGAGTTGTTAACCTAATCCTACGTTGCTTTTTCTCTGGTAATATCTCACTACTAACCAGAGCATACAAAACATTTGCTAGACCAATACTCGAATACAGTTCATCAGTCTGGAATCCTTATCACGTATGTGATATCAACACAATTGAGAAAGTCCAGAAGTATTTCACAAGAAGAGTTCTCCACTCTTCTACCCGTTGTAGAATACCTTATGCCACCAGACTCGAAATTCTAAAACTAGAAAACCTCGAATTACGCCGTCTTCGGTCCGACTTAAGCATGGTATATAAAATCATACATTGCAATGTCCTACCTGTCAATGAATACTTCAGCTTTAACCATAACAACACAAGAGCACACAACAGATACAAACTCAAAGTAAACCGCACCAAACTTGATTGCAGGAAATACGACTTCAGCAATAGAGTGGTCAATGTCTGGAATACTCTACCCGACTCTGTAGTCTCTTCCCCAAACCCCAAAAACTTTAACCTTAGACTGTCTACTATTGACCTCACCCCTTTCCTAAGAGGTCTGTAGGGGGCGTGCATAAGCGCACCAACGTGCCTACCGTCCCTGTCCTATTGTTTCTCTTATTCTTTTATTTTTCTTATATGTACCCATTTCATATATTCACAACTATGTATACACTTGTACTTATTATCTTGTAAACAATTGACAAATCAAATAAATAAATAAATAAATAAATAAAGTTTTTGGGGTTTGGGGAAAAAAACCACAGAGTCAGGTAGAGTATTCCAGACATTGACCACTCTGTTGCTGAAGTTGTATTTCCTGCAATCAAGTTTGGTGCGGTTTACCTTGAGTTTGTATCTATTGTGTGTTCTTGTATTGTTATGGTTGAAGCTGAAGTATTCATTGACAGGTAGGACATTGCGATATATGATTTTATATACTATATTTAGATCGGACTGAAGGCGGCATAGTTCTAGGTTTTCTAGGTCTAGAATTTCAAGTCTGGTGGCATAAGGTATTCTGCAACAAGTAGAGGAGTGGAGAACTCTTCTTGTGAAATATTTCTGGACTTTCTCAACTGTATTAATATCAGATGCGCAATGTGGGTAAATTATTATAGACAAAGCATTATCTATAAATATTTGGACTTGAGGTACTGAAATAGTGGAGGTAATGAAGTATTGGTGGTTTGTTGTGTAAAGTCCCTTTGTTTTTCCTTAAAGCCATATTTTTTTTGTTTTTGTTTTGTTTTGTTTTTGTTTTAAAGAGGAAGTGTTGCTCTTTGATAGATTTAAATGGAGAAGATTTGAATGAGCTCACCAATCATCTACTTTGGAGTTTGGAAAAGATGAGATTTGGGTTGGGGTTTAGTGGAGGTTGTACAATCAGCTGAGTGGGAATTTAAATTCAGGCTGACTTATCAGCTGGGTGATTTAAATGGAGCTGGGTGATTTATATGGAGACTATCAATTCTCCTTGAGTCTCCTTTATTCTCCCCAATTAGCGGCCATTTAGAATTACAGTCTCTTGCTCTCCTCCAGTCCCTACTCCCTTTCGGATGTTTAGGATTGTTAGTTTCGTCTCTTTCTCTGCAGTTCAGATTCACACTCTACACCAGTCAATCTTCACTCCCAGAATCAGTCTCTCTGTAAGTGTCTGAATCAAACTCTCATCTAAACACAGCTCGTCCCAGCTCCTATCTGTATCCGTTCTCCGCTATCCACTCTCCGCTCTCATTTATTCACAGCTTGTGTCAGCTCTTATCACTATCCGCTCTCCACTCTCTGCTCTTTAATCTTTGCACATCCTATTCGTTATCCACCAGTCCCAGTTCTTTCAGGTCTCACTCATTCGGAATGGCGTCCTACGGAATGGAATCTTAGGCTCTCTGCTTGGGATGATGTCCTGACTCACTCTCGTGATTGCTGGCAAGTTCTCAGTTCTCAGAACCTTCCAAAATCTTTCAGCAGTCCCGGTTGAGGTAGATTGCAGTTCCGTTGGCCCCAGACCCCACACCCAGTCTCAGCGATGCGGTTAGGCATTCGCCTCGATTGCCATACTACCTGAGACTTCTCAGGAAACAACAACTGTATGAAAAACAGCTGGTGACCTTCTACCGCTTCACCATAGAGAGTATCTTAACTTATTGCACCTCTGTATGGTTTCCCAATTGCACAGTGGCAGATAGGAGAGCAGTTAACTCCAGAGGGTTAACGTCAGGGGTGGGTTTCTACCAGTTCTGTCCACCTCTGTAAAACTGGTAGCTCTGAAGAGCAGCAGGCATAGAACCGGTTCTATGTCTGCTGATGTTTTTGCCCACTCGCCCACCCAAGCTCTTATCTGACCTTTATTTCCTGATTTTTTCAACTTCCGCTGCCATGCGAGGCACAGCTGCAGTTAAAAAAGCAGGAAAAAAGGGCTTTTTGAAAGGCTGCTTCTCTGCATGCAGCATGCTGATGACAATTTACAGGAGTGCCCACGCAGCATGCAGGGAAACACATCATAAATCACCAAACCTCGTAAATGACCGAACTGGTAGTTAACCCTGTCAGATCCCACCTCTGGTTAACGTCATTGCCCAGAAGATCATTGGTTGCCCTCTCCCCACTTTGGAAGAGCTTTATAGCTCCTGCTGCCTTAAGAAAGTTCAAAACATTCTCAAAGATCCATCTCATCCTGGGCACCCTTTTTTTAAACTATTACCATCTGGCAGATGGTACAGGACAATAAAAACAAAGACAAATAGGCTGAAAAACAGCTTCTATCCCAGGGTAGTAACTCTGTTGAATTCTACTGTATAGTGCAGTGTTGGTGTGGTGTCGCGGGTTTTCAATTCAATGTGTGGAGTATGGAGGATGTGTGTTTGTGTTTATTTTCATGATCATGATGTGCACTGAAGATGGTGCTTGATTTCGTTGTATGAGGTGCAATGACAATAAAGTAAAGAAAGATATTGGATTTGTTCATACCTAAATAAACTTCAGCCACTTCGCATAGTTGGCCATCCTTAGGTTTGCACGGTTCTCCAGGTCTCAAACACACAAAGCCCACTTTGTATTTACAAACGTTGCAAACAAGACCTTGAGCTATTAAAAGAGAAATTTAAAAAGAATTATTTATCCAGAATGATCAAATCATGAAGCTTTTTTAAAGAAGCTGAACAGCTAAAGTCTGCCTTTTTCCTTCATGAGGTCAAGGTATTCCCTAGCCTTGTGATGGTGAACCTTTGGCATGTATGCCAGATGTGGCATGCAGAGCCCTGTCAGTGGGCACGTTCGCCATCACCATCTGGTTTCGGGCATGCACATGCATGCCAGCCAGCTTCACAGGCACCGGAAAACAGTTTGAAAATTGCCCCCAAACCAGGCTGGTTTCAGGCCTTTTTCAGGCCATTTTCCAGGCCATTTTCAGGTTGTTTTTTGGGCTGAAAATGGCCCCCAAATGGCTTAAAAACAGCTCCCAATATGCACCCAAAACAGGCATGCGCGCACCAGCCAGGTCTTCAGTTTTCCAGCACTCCAGCACAGGCGCATGCATGCATGTTCCGGTTTGGGCACTGGGTGCCGAAAAGGTTCACCATCACTGCCCTAGCCATTAGAGTTAGGTCCAGCATTAGTCAGCAAGTAGAGATGATCCTCGACTTATGACTACAATTGACCCCCATATTTCTGTTGCTAAGTGAGACCATTGTTAAGTGAATTTTGTCCCATTTTGCAACCTTTCTTGCTACATTTGCTAAGTGAATCACTGCTGTTGTTGAGTTAGGAACTTGGTTGTTAAGCTTCCCCATTGGCTTTGCTTATTGCAATTGGTGATCACATGATGGTGGGACATTGCAACCAGGGGTGGGATTCAAATTTTTTAACAACCAGTTCTCTGGGTGTGGTTAAGTTGGTGGGCATGGCTTGCTGGTCATGTTATTGGCTGGGCTTGGCCAACTCAATATCACTCACATTGAGGCATGCATCTCCTCACCTGGCCTCTCATGACTGTGGGGATGCTGCAACAGTCATAAGTGTGAAAAATGGTCATAAGTCACTTTTTTCAGTGCCATTGTAACTTTGAATAGTCACTCCACACAAGCAAAGTACCAGAAAAGGAGGGGGGAAAACCTCCAGAGAAGTTCCTGAGACAGGAAGTCTAGTCCTGCCAAGAATGTAATAAGGGTTAACAGAGAGGCAGTTTCTGTAAGCAACACCAGAATGTTTCCTTCCTGCCTTCCTTACAGGACTAGGCCAGTAATTTCTTCTAACAACCAGTTCTCCGAACTGCTTAGAATGTCAACAACCGGTTCTAGTGAATAGGTGTGAACTGGTAGAATCCCACCCCTACCATTATCTCTAAATGCTATTAACCCTATAACATGTCTACATCCCTACCCTATTCCAACCCTTACTAATTGATCCTCACCTGGTGCCACCTTCACCATGTATTAACCTAAGTCCTAATTACCACCTATATGTGCCACAACCCTCTTTAACAATATGCACCACATCAATAAATAGCCAGTTCCAGCAGCCCTGCAGTTGTTGCAGAATCCATCCTACAGCCTTGCAGTTGTTGCAGAATCAATCCTCAGCTCTGCTGAGTCATTCCAAAGCCATCAGCCAGCACACAAGCAGAAATACAGATCCGGCAGCAGCAGAGATAAGGTGACATGGTCAGCTGACTTGCCGTGAGGCATATTCGGAGCTGACGGGCTCTGGGTGAACTCGGAGCCCAACATAGGGAAGATGGATAAACAAGTGGAAAGACAACATGGAAACATTTTTACACATGTCCCAAGACATTTTGCTTCTCATCCAAGAAGCTTCTTCAGCTCTGACAGCTCCTAGTGCTTTAACCACCTGCTAAAAGGATTTAAATGACCAGCTGTCTGCAAGGAATATAAATCCTTCCATTCCCTGCTATCCTGTCAGAGCTGAAGAAGCTTCTTGGATGAGAAGTGAAATGTCTTCAAAAGAAAAAGCAAGAAAGACCAGTTGCTTCCTGAAAAAGCACCTTTGGGACAATCATGCCTGGTTGACTGAGATTTTTACCCATGACATCAGTTGCAAGGATATTATATGTACAAAGATAGGTGAAGCATATACCCACAATCAGTGGTGGGCTTCAAAATTTTTTACAACGGGTTCTGTGGGCGTGGCTTGGTGGGCATGGCAGGGGAAGGATACTGCGAAATCCCCATTCCCTCCCCATCCCATTAACCTGCTTTCCAGCTCTGTTCTCCTGTGCAGGGCAACCAAAGAAGACCCAGCCAATCAGCTGGGATTCAATGGGAGGGAGGCAGAGAATAGATGGGGACAGGGCCAGTCAGAGGTGGTTTTGCAGGTTCTCCGAACTACTCAAAATTTCCGCTACTGGTTTTCCAGAACTGGTCAGAACCTGCTGAATACCACCTCTACCCACAATAGAAGAATGGATTTGATAGAGCTAGCTGAGGTGGTGAAATTTATTGCTTTAATTAGGGACAACAATTTGACTAAATTTCTTGCAGCTTGGAGATCACTGTTACAGTTTCTAGAGGATAAGAGGGAAGTTATGTATTGTTTGTCATTTTTAAAACTTTTCCTTTTATCCCCTTTCCCTCTTAATCTATTTATTTGTATCCCATCTTTATTATTTGTTAAGTAACTCAAGGTGGCGAATAAGCCCAACACACTTTCTTTCTCCTATTTTCCCCACAACAACAATCATGTGAGATTGGTTGGGTTGAGAGAGAGTGACTTGCCCAAAGTCATCCAGCTGGCTTTCATGGCCAAGGCAGGATGTGAACTCATGATCTCCCACTTTCTAGTCAGGTTGTTAATTTGTATTTTATTGTTCCTTTGAAATATACAGCAATAGCACATAGACTTATATACCACTTTACAGTACTTTACAGCCCTCTCTAAGCTGAGTCAGCCTATTGCCCCAAATAATCTGGGTCCTCATTTTACCCACCTCGGAAGGATGGAAGGATGGGTCAACCTTGAGCCTGGTCAGATTCGAAATGCCAAACTGTAGGCAGCCAGCAGTCAGCAGAAGTAGCCAGCAGTACTGCATTTTAACCACTGCAGCACCATGGCGTGCGCACACACATACACACACACAAACACTAGCTCTATACCCGTGCTTCGCTATGAAACTATGTGATCCAGCTTAGTTTTGGAGGAGAAAAATAAGGGGGGAAAATTGTGCTTCTGCCTACCAGCATCCATTGGTATTCATCTGGCTAGCATCCTGTCAGTATGTGAAAGAGTTGAGGACTGTTTGGAAACTGAAACATGGAAACTGAAACAGTATTTGCTGTATGAACAAGAAGGAGACAGCAAGGAGCCTGGGCGTGGCTTAGCTCCACTGTTCTGTACTAAAGCTGCTTGGTGCTGTAAAACTAAAACTGAAACTTGAAACTCCTCTCCTCTGCTTGTGTTTTGCATTTGGAACAGACTTCTTTTCAGGTGGGAAGGGAAAGTAGAACTCCTTAGCATCAGAGCATGTTAATAATAATATACAAAATACTAATGCTCTGATGGTCATTTCAAAAAATCCTTTCTTAGGGAGCATACACACACACACACACACACACACACACACACACACGTAATATGTATACACATACATTTGGCAAGCTAAGCATAATTTTCAAGAACAACCTCCCCCATGTCTGAAAAACAAAAGAAAGAAAAGAAGTTTTCGATCAGTTTGTGCTACCTGCTCTAACATATGCAGTGAAACCTGGATACGAACCTCGCAATCGATACAAAATCTAGGAGTGGCACAAAGAGCCATGGAAAGATACATGCTCAACATCACCAGACAAGACAGAAAGACCCTCACATGGATTAGAGAACAAACAGAAGTATATGATGCCATCAAGAGAGGAAAATAATTGAAATGAAAATGGGCTGGTCACATAGCAAGAAGAACTGACGGCAGGGGGGCCAAGGCAGTCATAGAATGGATCCCTCTTTATAAAAAGCATCCATGAAAGAGAAAGATGGGTCGATGACATCAGCAAGCATTGTGGGCCTAATTCAGGGGTGGGATTCCACCAGTATAACAACTGGCTCGGTGATCGCACGCGCGCTCCAGGTTTAAAAAAACTCTAATACTTGCCTTCTACTGCAGTCCCTGTGAATCAAACAGCTGAGGCGCGGCAAAACACTCTGCCACACAAATCAGCTATGCTCTTAAAAAAAAGGAAATAAAGTGCAGGGCCAGGCTGGCAGGTTCACATGCTCGTCTCAGCGAATCAGTTCGCTGCCAGCTGATCTTCGGAGCAAAGGGTTCACACGAACTGGTCTGAACCGGTAGAATCCCACCCCTGGCCCAATTGGCAAAAGAAAACTCAAGACCATATAGGTTGGAAACATGTGGAAGAGGCCTTCATCCTGCAGTAGATAGATAATGGCGATGATGATAATGATGAAGATGATGATGATGATACACATACATGTATCATGCAGCTATTTTCAATGGATATATTGCATAGCAAAGAAAGATAACAATGAAACTAACTGTTGGGAGGAAGACATGAGAGGATTAAAAACCAAAAAATTAAGGTGTCTTATATATTCTGTTCTGTTGCCTGGGACAAAGCAATTGCATGATAAAGTTTTCGCTAGGCACATGTCCTATCTTTTCTTATCCTATTTTCTACACATCGTTTAGCAATGTATTTCTGGATGAGGTTTTTCCATTCTCCCTTTCCCAGAAGTCTTAATAGCAATTAACAATGATGAAGATGGCAACATGAAAAAAAAATATTGAAAGCTCTAGTAGCCCATGGGAATAAAAGGTGTAACGAAGCATTTAAGGCAGTGGTCAAACACAACATCCGACTGTGATGTGGTGGGGTCCGGCCTGCAGACTGTCCTGGAAAATGTAAGGGGGTAGCCCGCATGGCTTCGGCCTGGTCTACCCAATGCGAAGAGGAAACATTGGGCCAGCGTGGCTTCGGCCTGGTCTTTCCAGTGCAAAGAGGAAACATCGGGCCAGTGTGGCTTCGGCCTGGTCTACCCAATGCGAAGAGGAAACATGCCAGCAGTTTGGGGAGTGGTGTCAAGTTGATCAGGCCCACCCAGTCGGCCACACCCACCCAGTCAGCCATGGCTACCCGACCCCCACCCCCCAAGGTCAACCACAGTCCTGATGCAGCCCTCAATGAAATTGAGTTTGACACCCCTGATTTAAGGTGATTGATATGTCTGTTTTTGTTATTATCATTTAAATAAAATAGACTGGGCTAGGCTGGCAGCAGGAACAATAGCAAAAATAATGTCAGGTAAGGCAATCCAAGGGGACAATTCTGTCCTTCTTAAGTGAAGATTTGTGATTCATGTGTTCATCAGCAGCCTGTCTTAGAAAAACAAAGACAGCCAGAAAATAAGATCTTAACAGGAGACAGGTTCATGTAGAAGCATGTTTTCAGCTTTTTAATTTTTTTTGGCAACGGTGGAGAAAATTACTGCCTGCTGGAGACCAGCCAGATCTTTTGCAAACAGTGACTCGAAAAGGAATGCTGGAAAAAAAAATCCACTGGAATGCAAGTCAGAAAGGACAGGTAGCTGCTCTCTGGCAAGGCTGCCAAATAGTGTTTCATCATCTGTGCAGCCCTTGGAACGAGATGTCAATTTGTTTGAGGGAGGAACAGTGAGACTTTCTGAGGATCTCTTGAAGCCGCTTAATCTTCTAAGTGGGAGACAATTGTGGTATTGGCAAGAAAATAGATTTAGCCCTGCCTGTCTTGGAAAATCAGAATCCATTTCTCAGGCCGTGGGTCCCGAGATATGAGCAACAATTGCCGATTTATTTCAAAGTGGACTTCAACTAACAACTACTTATTGTTAGTTGCAAAGTCATGTCCAACCCATCATGACCCCATGGACAACGTTCCTCCAAGCCTTCCTGTTCTCTACCATCTTCTGGAGTCCATTTAAGCTCACGCCTACTGCCTCAGTGACTCCATCCAGCCACCTCATTCTCTGTCGTCCCCTTCTTCCTTTGCCCTCAATCTTTCCCAGCATTAGGCTCTTCTCCAGGGAGTCCTTCCTTCTCATTAGGTGGCCAAAGTCTTTGAGTTTCATCTTCAGGATCTGGCCTTCTAAACAGCAGTCAGGGTTGATCTCCTCTAGGACTGACCGGTTTGATCACCTTGCAGTCCAGGGGATTCACAGGAGTCTTCTCCAGCACCATCGTTTAAAGGCCTCAATTCTTTGGCGCTCAGCCTTCCTTATGGTCCAGTTTTCACAGCCATACATTGCAACTGGGAAAACCATAGCCTTGACTATATGCACTTTTGTTGGAAGGGGATGTCTCTGCTATATAGTATTTCTAGTATTTAGTATTTAGCATACAATATTATATTTTTTTTCTACTTTTGGTAGCACTCTTAATTTGCTGAGGTTCAGTAGCCAAACTGCTGCCTTAAATTGGTTGTTAAAATTGATACAGGTAGTCCTTGAGTTAGGGCCACAATTAAGCCCAAAGTTTATATTCCTAAGTGAAATATTAGTTGTGAATTTTGTCCCATTCTATGACTTTTCTTGCCACAGTTGTTAAGTGAATCATTGCATTTGTTAAGTTAGTAACATCATTGTTAAGTGAATCTAGATTCCCCATTGGCTTTGGTCGCAAAAGCTGATCACATGACCCCAGGACATTGCAACTGTCATAAATATGAGCCAGTTGCCAAACATCTGAATTTTAATCATGTGACCATAGGAATGCTGCAACAATCATAAGTCACTTTTTTCAGTATTGTTGTAACTTTGAACAGTCACTAAATGAACTGTTGTAAGTGGAGGATTACCTGTATGTGTACTGTAGGCATGACTACTGATAATGAAACTTCAGGGAAACTTTGGGAGTAGTAGATATTGGTCAACCAAGTGAGAGGACCAACAGCATTCTTCTTTGGACTTGCAAGAGGTCTTTTTGTTGGTAGGGTGCAATCTTTGATGTTGGAGGTTAGACTGGAGAGAACCTAGTTTCAAGTTTCACTTGACTCCAACCTGGAACTCTCTGCATGATTTTGGGTAAATCTCAATCCAGGCTCCCTCACAAGATTATTTATCTTTATTTGTTATGTCTTTACACCGCCCATCTCACATTTAAGTGCCAATGAATCTTCATTCTGCTGTGGGCCACCTGAGAAAGAGCAGAAAGGGCAATGCCACCAATGAATTAAAATACATTTTGGATTTCATTTTTAGTTCGGCTAGATTTCAGAGTAAGAAATGGAGCCAACAGAGAGGCAAAATGTGGAGGCAGCCACAATAAAGGCTCATAAATCCACACCTGCATTGTCTGCCATAATGTGGTAAGCAGAGAAGCCAATGTGGAGCAGAAAGTGGGTGGGTCATCCCACCTTGAAACCTTTCCTCCTCCTGCATGCTTGCAATTTAGGGATCAACTGAAGTTGTAAATAACTAGAAGCCGGGTAGGTGATATTGTTCTAAACAAGCAACTTCCTAGCTATGCTAGAATCCATTAACAAAGAGGCCAAGTTGCGGTCTTGAATTTGCACATAAGCAAACATATAAATAAATATAACAAATACATTTTTTGACTTGCTGTTCTAAGCAAGAATAGGGCTTCATTTATTTATGCCCTCAATTTATATAATGACCCATTTCAAGAAATTATTCTGGGCAGTGAACAGGGCTAAACAATGAAAACCAATATACAAAAATTAAAATGCTGATAGCTGATAGAATCATTACATTCATCTGCACAACAGGTCTCTTCACACTCACAGGGCCCCATGCCCAGAGGTGGTATTCAGCAGGTTCTGACCAGTTCTGGAGAACCGGTAGTGGAAATTTTGAGTAGTTCGGAGAACCGGCAAATACCACCTCTGACTGGCCCTGCCTGTATCTATTCTCTGCCTCCCGAGTCCCAGCTGATCGGCTGGGTCTTCTTTTGTTGCCCTGCACAGGAGCTGGAAAGCAGGGTAGTGGGGTGGGAAGAGAATGGGGATTTTGCAGTATCCTTACCCTGCCATACCCACCAAGCCACTCCCACCAAGCCACACCACGCCCATCAAGCCATGTTCACAGAACCGGTTTTGTAAAAGGATAGGAAAAAAAAGCCAATGCAATCCTAAATTGCATTAACAGAGGGATAAAATCAAGATCAAGTGAGGTAATAATACTATTCTCTAAAGCCTTAGTAAACCACACCTTGAGTACTGCATCCAGTTTTGCTCACCACACTATAAAAAAAGATGTTGAGACTCTAGAAAAAGTACAGAGAAGAGCAACCAGGATGATTAGGGGATTGGAGACTAAAACATATGAAGAATGGTTACAGGAACTGGGCACGGCTAGTCTAGTGAAGAGAAGGACCAGGGGAGATATGATAGCAGTCTTCTAATATTTGAGGGGCTGCCACAGAGAGGAAGGGGTCAAGCTATTTTCTAAAGCACCTGAAGGCCAGACAAGGAATAATGGATGGAAGCTGAACAAGGAGAGATTCAGCCTGGAAACAAGGAGAAACTTTCTGACAGGGAGAACAATCAACCCATGGAACAGCTTGCCTTCAGAAGTTGTGGGAGCTTCATCACTTGAGACTTTCAAGAAGAGATTGGACTGCCATTTGTCAGAAATGGTGTAGGGTCTCCTGCTTGGGAAGGAAGGTTGGACTAGGTGACCTACAAGGTCCCTTCCAACTCTATTAATCTGTAATCTGTAAGATCGGGGACAATCTGATTTCGAGAGGGAGAATCTTTCAGAAGCCACAGGGAGTTCTGTAGTACTACTAAGAGTTTTTAACATTTTACAAAGTGAGCCATTCTTTCTCCTGGACCTCAAGACTATGTCAGTGTCCCAAACCATAAAGGACTTTAAAGGAAATGGCCAGCATGTTGACTTGCATCTGAAAGCATACTGGAGCTTGATGCAGTTCCCAAAGTACTGGTGTCATGTGTACCAAGTAACCAGAGCCAAGTGTCTTTTGCACCAAGTGTCTTCAAGTTTTGCACCAAGTGTCTTCAAGTACAGTCCCTTGCAGAGGTCACTGCAGTAGTCCAGACTGCAGGTTTTTCTTGTCTGGTACATCTGGAGGACACCAAGCTGGGCAGGGTTGAAATTCAACCACCTCGTTCCACCTTGGGAGAGGTGGTAGGACGATTTGAATCAGTAAAAAATCGCCCCAGTTACTATTACTATTATACCAAGCCACACCCATAGCCACGCCCACAGAACTGGTAGGGAAATTTTTTGAATTTCACCCCTGAACCTGGGGACTGTATCACTGTATAATTGTTAGCACTGTGTCGAATTCTCCTATCTCACCCCAAAAATGCTGCAGATATTCTCTTTTTCAGCAGTGCAGTCTTGGCTCATTTTGTGGACATCTCTGTCCCACCCCCTCCAAACTTAATTGTGTGAAGCCTATTTTAAATTATATAGAAATATTTTATGGCGAATGCCCCATGTAACCTGGCCGATTCCCATACTTACAGTTATGAAACAGCAGGAAAAGACAGTCTATTTTTATTGTAGTTCATGTTTTATTGTGCAACTAATTAGGCCTTCATGACCCAAGAGAAACAACCTTAGAGTAGCATTTTTGGAATTATTGTTCAGGAGATGGAGTCTTCTATGTCCATTAAAAAAACTTTATCAGTTTGATTTATTTATTAATCCATCCATTACTCTGGGCAGCTTATAATTAAAATGTATATATCATACTCTGAGATTTCTAATCAATGCAAACAATTATTCTTTAGAGTCCTATATGTTATTT
Organism: Notechis scutatus; assembly: GCF_049901735.1. Classification (NCBI taxonomy): domain Eukaryota; kingdom Metazoa; phylum Chordata; class Lepidosauria; order Squamata; family Elapidae; genus Notechis; species Notechis scutatus. Next base: position 17,505,480 of record NC_142010.1, on the reverse strand, counting down.
CTGCATTAGCGCATAGGATTTTAATTTTTGTAGAATCCTGAAAAATTTGCACTTCCAATATCTAGGAAAGGGATTTGTTCCATGGAAGATTCAAACAGTGAAAGCTAAAATCTAACAAGCTCTTTCCTTGCTAACTACATAACATGGAAGTTGTGTTTGGGAATTATGCCACCTGGCTTTCCTTTCTAGACACAAAAGTTACTTATACTATGGTTGCAGTATCTAGGTCAAGGGTCTTCAAACTTGTCAAGTTTAAGACTTGTGGACTTCAACTCCCAGAATTCCTGAGCTAACATGACTGGAATTCTGGGAGTTGAAGTCCACAAGTCTTAAAGCTGTCATGTTTGAAGACTTCTGATCTAGGCCATAGGAACACTAATTGGCACCAAGACTTTTTCCTGTATCTCTTTGTTGTCACTAACTGGTTCACCAGTCCATTTGAGGCACCTCTAGTTACAATCACTTGGGTATGCATCAACTTGTTCGGTTGTCTGGTGGGAGGAAATGGTTATTATGGGTACTGAGGATTAAGGATCAGAACTGCAGAATTAAGAAAAGTAAACCACGACTTTAATGCTAATTTGACATTAGGTAGCAAGCAATGTGCAAAGTGCAAATCTCAATTAGAATCACCAATTCAAATGTACACAACTATAAATTGAAATGTTACACCAGATTATTCCATTCACTTGCATATAGATCTGGTCTATACAATATTTTCAGGCATTTGCCATTTCTTTTCTTTTGTGGCTTTCTTACTTTGTTTAATGTTTACAACCAAAACCACCACCACGTGCTGCCACCACCACCAATAAAAGACACTTACCAATTGTGCAGAACAGAAGGACAGAAAACGCAAGAAGAACAAAATTCTTCATCTTGGTAAATCTCAACAAATGGAGATAGAGGCACTGAGCTTGTCAAGGTAACAGAATTGATACAGACAGAAGAGCCCAGTCTAACTCTGGAATTGACACTCTTCCAAACAGATCTTGGGATGGGAGATCTACGGATCAAGATTTTATTATCATTCAGGCACAGGGATCAACCAATGGGATGAAGAACATGGTGCCTAAGACACACCTGATCTTTAGGAGGTGAGAACAAGGTATGTAGATTATGAGATGAGAATATAGTTTCAATCCAATTAGTGTTCTGTTCTTGACCCAGTTCTGTTGCTGTTCTTTGCTCCACAGATTTCAAGAGTATATTCTGTTCTTAGCATCAAAACAACAACAACAACAACAATGAAATGGAAAGACTCATTTATGAGCTAAGTTTCTGGAAGTGATACAGTTGAGTTTTATTTTTCAACAATATTTCTCAAGTATTGTTCTGACCTAGGCTTCCCAAGATCATGAAGCAGACTCCCCATCCCCATAAAACCCCTTTTATTTAGGTTAAAGTGAATTCCTCTCCAGCAAAGTCCCATCAAATAGTCTTTCAAGAGATTTCACAACTACAGCTCTTTATTAGGCTTGGAGAGTTGCCTGGCCGATATCTTCCAAAGGCCACACTATAGCAGCAATTACTTGGCAAAAAGTCAGGAACAAATCGTCACCCTAATTGGCTCCTGCAAACACCACTCCCCTTTCGCTCCTCTTTATTCAGATAACAGATAATCAGAGTTGGAAGGGACCTTGTAGGTCATCTAGTCCAACCCCCTGCCCAAACAGGAGACTTTATACTTTTTCTGACAGATGGGAGTCCAATCTCTTGTTGAAAGTCTCAAGTGATGGCGCTTCCACAACTTCTGAGGGCAAGCTGTTCCATTGGTTGATTGTTCTCACTGTCAGAAAGTTTCTCCTTATTTCCAGGTTAAATCCCTCCTTGTTCAGTTTCCATCCATTATTCCTTGTCTGGCCTACAGGTGCTTTAGAAAATAGCTTGACTCCCTCCTCTCTGTGGCAGCCCCTCAGATATTGGAACACTGCTATCATGTCTCCCCTGGTCGTTCTCTTCACTAGACTACCCAGGCCCAGTTCCTGCAACCGTTCGTTGTATGTTTTAGCCTCCAGTCCCCTAATCATCCTGGTTGCTGTTCTCTGTACTTTTTCTACAGTCTCAACATCTTTTTTTATAGTGTGGTGACCAAAACTGGATGGAGTACTCTAGGTGTGGTCTTACTAAGGCTTTATAGAGTGGTATTAGTACTTCACTTGATCTTTATTGCATCTGTTAATGCAAATTTAAGATTACATTAGCAATCCCATATTCCCCATGGGAGGGGCCATTCACCATCCACCTGAGCCCTTACTCCTGAGTTGACCCTTGTTCCTTAATTGTTCCCTTCCCCTGGCAGCTCTGCACATGCACACACAGGAAACAGGCTCCAGCTGTTCTTCTGCCCCACTGATCTCCAACTCTGAAGGCAACTGATAACTGTCAGATAGCCCTGGCCCCATCTCTGCCTCCAATGCAGAGCACTCATCAGAGCCTTCCCCAGACTCCAGGACTGGCCCATGTTCCTCCCCAACCTCCTCACTGTCTGAGTCTGCCACCAGCTCTGCTGGCTGCTGGCAGGCCACAAGTATGCTATACTGATTGGAAAGTTAAAGAATCATCTCAACATCTAAAGATGGTGGCAAGTTGGGAAAGATGATTTATGTTCTTCCTAAAATGAGGTAACTTTAAGCCATGCTTTACAGCATTAATTTACATAGTTCACCTGTCTCCTTAGCAAATAATCAAGGCTGCCTATTTTGAAGCCAGATACCTTACCTTACAATAGTGATGGCAAACCTATGATGTGTGTCAAAAGTAAAATGCTTCAGCTGTTTGGGTGACATGCTAGCATTTGTCAACACTTTACCAACAGTATTCTGAAAAGTGTTTTTTTGTCAGGGCAACCAAGTCTACCCAAATATGGGACGGAGCATCTTTCATCTTTTAGCCCCAATCCTGGGACCTTTGCAGGTAGTCGCTTTCACAACAAACTATTTTTGTGTTAAATTTATATTTACCGATAAAGTCTGTCCTGTCTCCCCACCACACACATACACAACCAGTCTGCAGAGGAGAGCTACAATGCTGATCTGGCCGCCAAAGAAATCCAGTTTGACACCCCTGGGTTAGAAAGTGGGAGGCTGTGAATTCTAGTTCTAGCTTAGGCGCAAAACCAACTGGGTAACCTTGGACCAATCACTCTTTCTCAGCCCTTGGAAAAAGAAAGCAATGGCAAACTACTTCTGAAAAACCTTGCCAAGAAAACTGTAGGGACTTATACAAGCAGTCACCAGGAAACAACAGTGACTCAAAGGCACACACACACACACACACACACACACACACACACACACACACACAAATAAAAATGGACCTTTGTAACTCTACACAGCACTGTAATTCTGTCTCAGTTTTGGATTTATACTGCCTCAATTCCTTGTGTGGGAGTGACTGCTTTTCCATCTGATACCTAACAGTGCCTTCGTCATGTTGCGGATCTCTTGGTTAAAGCTTACAACATCTTTTGTGAGAAGGAGGTTAGCTAATTGCAAGAAACTAAAAGCATCTACAAGTATCTGAGCAGGAAGATGATGCAGCTTTAAACCAGGAATTGGTTAACACTTTTTCCAAACTACTCATTTTATTAAAGGGCACATGATTTTTAATTTATGCTATCAGAATCTTGATCTTTACCTACTGTATCTCTCCTCCTACAATATCATTATGTGCACTTACATTTACATTATGAGTTACATACTGATTTAGCCACAGATTCCATAAATTATTGAGATTTAAGTTGGAAAGGACTGCACTCACTTGGTTTCAGTTGGTCTATTATAGTTATGGACATTATATTTTCTAACCTCTGGCCCACATCACACCACCTTGCCCTGCCCACCTAGTGTCATGTCTGAGGCATCGCTGTTGCTGCTGTCTCTGATTTCTTCACCTCGAACACGCGGCCCAGCTGATCTCTGCCTGGTAAGTTTTCCTTCACTACTTGCCCATTTTGGCTGCCACAGGTACCATGGGTCAGTGGCTGGCCCCATGGACAAGATTTAAGCACCCCACAGACCGGATCTGGCCCACTGGCCTTAGGTTTGACACCCCTGTTCTAACCTGATAACCATACTATTTAGAAGGGTCAGTTAGACCACGTCTTGCTTTGTGCTTATGCTGGAATACACATGAAAGTCTTTCCAAAATCTCTACCAGATTGCATATGTAAAGGGAACCTACCACCGCTTTAGGTAACTGAGTCTTGTGGTTGAACAGCTGTTATTATTAGGGTGTATTAAGAGCCCTGGTGGCACAGTGGTTAAAGTGCAGTATTGCAGGCAAACTCTGCCTGCGGCCTGAGGTTCAATCCTGGCAGGGCTCAAGGTTGACTCAGCCTTCCATCCTTCTGAGGTCAGCAAAATGAGGAGCCAGATTGTTTGGGGGGGCAGTATGCTGACTCTGTAAATTACTTAGAGAGGGCTATAAAGCACTGTGAAGCGGTATCTAAGTCTAAGTGCCAGAGGTGGTATTCAGCAGGTTCTGACCAGTTCTGGAGAACTGGTAGCGGAAATTTTGAGTAGTTTGGAGAACTAGCAAATGCAACCTCTGACTGGCCCCACCCCCATCTATTCTCTGCCTCTTGAGTCCCAGCTGATTGGCTGGGTCTTCTTTTGTTACCCTGCATAGGAGAACGGAGCTGGAAAGCAGGTTAGTGGGGTGGGGAGGGAATGGGATTTTGCAGTAACTTTCCCCTGCCATGCCCACCAAGCCATGCCTACCAAGCTATGCCCACAGAACTGGTAGTAAAAAAAAAATGAATCCCACCACTGCTAAGTGCTATTGCTATTGCATTACTAGATAACAGACAACAGATAATCGGAGTTAGTCCAACCCCCTGCCCAAGCGGGAGACCCTACACCATTTCTGACAAATGGCAGTCCAATCTCTTCTTGAAAGTCTCAATTGATGACGCTCCCATAACTTGTGAAGCTGTTCCATTGGTTAATTGTTCTCACCGTCAGAAAGTTTCTCCTTATTTTCAAGTTAAATCTCTCCTTGTTCAGTTTCCATCCATTATTCCTTGTCCGGCCTTCACGTGATTTAGAAAATAGCTTGATCCCTTCCTCTTTGTGGCAGCCCCTCAGATATTGGAAGACTGCTATCATGTCTCCCCTGGTCCTTCTCTTTACTAGACTAGCCAAGCCCAGTTCCTGTAACCGTTCTTTATATGTTTTAGTGTCCAGTCCCCTAATCATCCTGGTTGCTCTTCTCTGTACTCTTTCTAGAATCTCAACATCTTTTTTGTAATGTGGTGACCAAAACTGGATGCAGTACTCTAGGTGTGGTCTTACTAAGGCTTTATAGAATGGTATTAACACCTCACTTGATCTTGATTGTATCCCTTTGTTAATACAACTAATGCCATTGCTCTTTTGTTACAAAAATCTCTCCGTATGGTCTGTCACATCCAACGTGCTATCATCTTCCAATCTGACAGTAATCTCCTCTTCACTTTACCTAAATCATTGATAAAATGTTGATGCGTGCCAGGTCTAAGATAAAACTTTGCTGGGCAGGGCATCTTTATCTACAATTTTCATCTCAGCTGTGGATCCTTCTAATAAATGTTGCCTAGTGCATATTTAATTAGATTGTTAGTTGGAATATCATCAGGTAGTTTGCCAAATGTTTTGCTGAACTCAAGTTATCTTATTTCTCCAGCATTCCCCCAATCTATTAGAATTTACTTCATCAAAAATAAATTAGTTTAATTAGTCTTCCAAATACATATCAATCTTTAGCAAATATTGTACTGTATTAGGTTTGAGGTGCTTATCGTTCAATCCTTTGATACTCTGGAATTTTCCCGTGTAAATGATGGCAAACGAATTTGTTTCCTTTTGAAGATAAGGCAACAATCACTGTCAGTCATCTGGGACTTCCTCCAGTATTTCTCTTGACTAGCTAAACATCCTCCAGATGTACTGTTCTGGAACAGGAGCTCTCAAACAATGGTCTATGACCTCATGGAGGGCTGTTGGCAAATTTGTTGGCAAATTTGAGGAGTTTGCAAATTGAGAGAGAGAATATTGGATTGTAAATCCATGAGGACTTGCTGGGAGGAGCGGGGCTGAGTAAGCTACAAAGGCAGAAGGAGCAATGTCTAAGAGCAGGACAGGAGATTTATGGGTAAGATAAGAATGTCCAAGGAGCTATTCTTTCTAGACATAGGACAGGAACTATCAGAAATGTTGCCAGGCAGTTTACTTTGAGTGCCCGTCTTGGGGAAACTTTAAAGAGGAAGAAAAAGCTCAGTAACATGGTTTCTGGCTTGTCTAAGAAGAGCAAAACTTTCAGCCAGCAATTTGTGCTTCCTACTACTAGGCAATCTGAAGCTCTGTCACAATTGAATTCAGTTCTGAGAGACAAGATAGGTAGATAGATGATAGATAGATAGATAGATAGATAGATAGATAGATAGACAGACAGACAGATAGATAGAAACAGACAGGCAGGCAGGCAGGCAGGCAAATGATAGATAATAGATAAGTAGATAGATAGATGATAGATAAGTAGGTAGGTAGGTAGGTAGGTAGGTAGGTAGGTAGGATAGATAGATAGATAGATAGATAGATAGATAAGTAGTAGGTAGGAGGTAGATATAGATGATAGATAGATAGATAGATAGATAGATAGATAGATAGATAGATAGATAAGTAGTAGGTAGGTAGGAGGTAGATATAGATGATTGATAGATAGGTAGATAGATAGATAGATAGATAGATAGATAGATAGATAGATAATAAATAGAGATGGATAGATAGAGATAGACAGATAATAGATCAATAGATCGATAGATAGATGAAAGAGATGATAGATAGATAGATAGATAGATAGATAGATAGATAGATAGATAGATAGATAGATAGATAGGTAGGTAGGTAGGTAGGTAGGCAGGCAGGCAGGCAGACAGACAGAATCAGCTAATGATTTTACTTTTTAATAGATAGGTAAAAAAGGATAAAGAAAAATAATACATAGACATACCTAAAATACACTAGAGGAAAATATGGCTCAAAGGAAAATACGATTATAAAATGTTTTTAAATGGAAGCTTTAAAAAAGTGCAAAACAAGCAAGCAAATAACTTAAAGAAAAACGTTAGAGGAAAAAACAATCTAATAAATCCCCTTTCTTCTCCCCCCTTCTTTTCCCCTTGCCCCCCCCCCACACCACTTATTACTCCTTAAATATTTTACACTATACTTTTCTTCTTGTTATTACTGTATTTGTTCATTTGTATTTAGTTATTTTTGACCCTTTTTCCTTTTCAAAGAAACATTCTCACTGTCTTAGCTAGCCTTGCCACGTAAATGCCTCGCCATGTAAAGATGCTTTTTTTTTTTTTGAGGGGAGCATCAATATCCCTCCTATTAAGATGAGTGCTAATAACCAACAGTGACATCGTGAAATTGTAAATATATGAAAATAATTGCAAATTGAATATCATCATGTTAAAAAAAAATGATCTGCCTCCTCCACAAATTGCCCCTTCCCTTATAAAACCTTCACAGAATCCTATTGTGTTCCCACCAAACTGGTATCTATTTATGTTGACAGACTGAAACATTGGGCACTATCTAACAAAATGAAATTCAATGGTGAAGAAAGCAAGGTTCTACATTTAGGCAAGAAAAACCAAATACACAGGTACGGTATAGGTCAGTGTTGGCGAACCTTTTCGGCACAGAGTGCTGAAACAGGAGCATGCACGAAAACCAGCTGGCCAGCACACATACGTGCACTGGAAACCAGAAGCTCAGCTTCCTGGCACACACATGCATGCCAGGGAGTTGCTCTTCCAGTTTCTGATGCTCCCAAGCATGTGAAGACCAGCTGGCTGCCACACTGGAACCTGGAAGAGCAACAGGTTCCTGGAAGAGCAACAGGCAACAGCTGGCATGCCTGGACAAATGGCTTTGCGTGCCACTTCTGGCACGCGTGCCATAGATGAATATAGGTGATACCTTGCTCAACAGGAGTAACTGTGAGAGAGATCTTGGAGTCCTAATGGACAATCACTTAAATATGAGCCAGCAGTGTTCCAACTGTCAAAAAAGCCAACACAGTTCTAGGGCGCATAAACAGAGGGATAGAATCAAGATCATGTGAAGTGTTAATACCACTTTACAATGCCTTGGTAAGGCCACACTTGGAATACTGCATTTGATTGTGGTCACCATGATGTAAAAAAGATGTTGAGACTCTAGAAAGAATGCAGAGAAGAGAAACCAAGTTGATTAGGGGACTGGAGGCTAAATATATATAGAGAATGGTTGTTGGAATTGGCTATGTCTAGTTTAATGAAAAGAAGGACTAGGGGAGACATGATAGCAGTGTTCCAATATTTGAGGGGCTTCCACAAAGAAGATGGAGTCAAGCAACCTAGAACTAAGGAGAAATTTCCTATCAGTTAGAACAATTAACCAATGGAACAACTTGCCTCCAGAAGTTATGAATGCCCCAACACTGGAAGGATTTAAGAAGAGATTGAACAACGATTTGTCTGAAATGATATAGGGTTTCCTGTCTGAACAGGGGGTTGGACTAGAAAACCTCTAAGGTCCCTTCCAACTCTGTTACTCTACTCTACTCTACTCTACTCTACTCTACTCTACTCTACTCTACTTTATCTTTTTTACTTATAAACCTTGCTCTGTTATATCCATTTTTGCTGGCCTTCCATTATCAAACATCTCAAGCATGGTCTTTGGCCACCCAAGGTTACCCATCTCCTGTTCTATTATGGAAAAACTTGGTCCCTAATAAAAGAGGGAAACATTCTTCTTTGGTGAGAGAATATCAGGGTGCTTGGTAATTAATTCCCTCCCTTAATTTCACAAAACGAGAGGAACATTTGCTTTCACTTATGGGCGTATCCAGAAGAGGTAAGCCTTGCCTTGTTGCATTCTTTCACACCAATCCATTTCCCAGGATAAACAACTTGTATAATTCAGACCAGCTCTTGACAAGACTCGGCTCCTTTCTTTCTCAGCTTTTGTGGTTGGTGATGATCATCGCAGCATTGATGTCCTGCAATTTCTGAGTAAACAGTTTTCTAATTTCTGTTTGAAAGATCCTTCCTACAAGACAGGTCTACAAAGAATACAGAGCTTGAAAATGACTCAAAAGCACCAGTTGTTTCAAAATGCAGAAGTACATTTAAAACAAAAACAAAACATCATTATTCATAAAAGTGAAATACAGAAAAAATACAATATCCTCACGAAGGGAAATAATAGTGACAATACCGTGAAATGAAGAATAAAAAAAATTAAAGCTAAGATGTGTTTGTAGAGATTCTCAGTCATCCAGGTCATGGTTGTCCCAAAGATGCTTTTTTCAGGAGGCAACTGGACTTTCTTGTTTTTTTCTTTTGAAGGTGTTTTGCTTCTCATTCAAGAAGCTTCTTCAGCTTCTTCTTCAAAAGAAAAAACAAGAAAGTCCAGATGCCTCCTGAAAAAAAGCACCTTTGGGACTAAGATGTGTCATGTTGTTTTTTAAAAAAAAATCCATATAACTTTCCTTTGGTATCAAATAAAATTAATCTTTTTCATTATTTACACTTATTTATATTTATTTACTTACTTATTTTTTATTTGTTTGTTTGTTTGAATCACACTTTTTTTGCAAATAACTCAATGTGGAGAAGCTATCCAGCACTCCTTCCTCCTCAACAACAACTCTGTGAGGTGAGTTGGGCTGAGGGAGAGTGACTGGCTCAAAGTCACCCATCTGGCTTTCATGGTTAAGCCAGGACTAGAACTCACAGTCTCTTCTAACCTAGTACTTTAACCGCTAGACCAAACTGGCTCTCTCCATATATCCCTCTATCTGTAGAAGGGTGGGAGAAAGGATTAATTCATAGATTTAAATAGAGTCTCTAATTTCATGGGATATTAATTTGAGAAGACCAACCCTGACTGCTCTTTAGAAGGCCAGATCCTGAAGATGATTCTCAGATACTTTGGCTACCTCATGAGAAGGAAGGACTCACTGGAGAAGAGCTTAATGCTGGGAACGATTGAGGGCAATAGAAGAAGGGGACGACAGAGAATGAGGAGGCTGGATGGAGTCACTGAAACAGTAGGCATGAGCTTAAATGGACTCTGGAGGATGGTAGAGGACAGGAAGGCCTGGAGAAACGTTGTCCATGGTGTTGCGATGGGTCGGACATGACTTCACGACCAACAAAAATAACAAATTAATTTGTGATTGTTTTACATGCCTGCTGTTGTGTGTGTGTAGAATTTTGGTCAATGTTTTAATTTTACCTGGTTTTTTTAACTGAAGATTTTTTTTTTTGTAAGATTACCCTTTTGTACATATAGTTTTATATATGGTTTTAGTTATCCATCATCCAGTTGATGAGCTTCATCCTTCAACAGTCCTAGCTTAATCACTCAAACTGGGCAAGGAGAAGCAGTTACAACTGATCTCAGAACTTCTTTCTGGTCTGTTTCCTAGGACATGCACAAAGCCTCTGAGATTTTAGTCACCCATAGCAACCAAATACTGACTAGGTTGGGCTGAATAACCACATACATTATTCAAAAACTTGCAAAAGAATATGGGTTTCCTCATACCTCCCAAGTTTTCACTGAGGATAATTAAGGGGTGGATAGAATGAGTGCTGTTACACAACTTTCCAACCAGGCGTCACTGTTTAAGCTGCTCCAACATATATTACTAAAGATCTGCAAGATTGCCTTACACCAATTTAAAAAAAATGAGTTTATCCATTCATTTTTTAGAAGCTTTTCTTTTCTTTTTGCACCCAAGAAGTTGCAATAAATAGGACTTCATATACAGTCCTTCTTCACAGTCATACGTAGTTGGAATCCTGTAATCCTGATGTGTTCCATCTAGCATGGGAAATTGGTTTTGTCTTTTGGTTATATGGATGAATTTCCCAATGCTGTATGTGTTGTTTGTATAGCATTATTTCTTTTTATTGCATTGTTTGCAACCCAATTAATAGAAACTGTAGACTGCTCAAATCATTTGTAATTAGAGCTTCTTGTTTGATTATTACAGGTAGTCCTCAACTGAGCCCAAAATGTATGTTGCTAGACAAAATAATTGTTCAGTGAATTTTGCAGTTGTTAAGTTTGTAAAGTCAAGGGGGAACTCAAATTCATTTTACAAATTCAACTGTAAAGTGAATCTGGCTTCCCCATTGACTTTGCTTATTAGACAGGTCACAATAGTTGATCACGTGACCCCGGGACATTGCAACTGTCATAAATACATGCCAGTTGCCAAGCGTCCGAATTTTGATCACGTGACCAACAGGAATGCTGCAATGGTCTTAAGTGTGAAAAATGGCCATAAGTCACTTTTTTCACTGCCGTTGTAACTTTGAATGGTTACTAAACAAATGGTTGTATATTCAAGGAATATTATCCATATGCACCATCACGTTGGTGTCAACTCTTAGGAACCACATGGATTTTCTTTTGTGACAGTCTTTCTCCAACCTATTCCTTCAGGTCTTCTAGTGATGCCTCCACTATATCTTGTGTCTTCCACCATTGCCATCTCTTTGCTTTCACTTTTCCTAGCATCGTAGATTTTTCCAGAGACCCAAGTCTTTGCATAACGTGTCCAAAGTAGGATAATTTAAACCTGGCCATTTTGTGCCTTAACTGAAAACTCAGTATTGATCTTTCAAATGATGTATTTCTTTGTTTTCTCATGGTATTTCATCACTGGAAGCTTTCAAGAAGAGACTGGACTGCTATCGGTCAGAAATGGTGTAGGGTAGTGATGGCTAACCCTTTTGTCATTGGGTGCCGAAAGTGCATGTGCCTGCACCCATAATGCAATGCGTGTATGACCTCCCTCCCGCTTGCCTCACCCCCGAGGATGTGTATGAGCCCTCAGCTCCCCCTGCGCATGCGCATGGGACACCCACCCCCGCACCCCGCCACCCACCCCCGGTCCCCCTGTGGCCCGTTTTTGTTCCCAGGAGACTGCAGGGAGGCCTACTAGGCCCAAAATGGGGAACACAGGAGGGCGTGTCGCACTCCTCCCTGTGCTCCCCCCATCCTCGCACATGCACCATGACCCCCATGCTACTACCATCCCCATTGATGTATATAGGAGAGTGTGTGTGACCATTCTTTTTCCTGAAGTCCACAATGAGCTCTTTGGTCTTGATAGTATTGAGTAATAAGTTATTGTCAGTCACCACATAGCTAGGCACTGCACCTCCTCCCTGTACTCTGAATTGTCATCATCGTTGATGAGTCCGATCACCGTAGTATCGTTTGTGAACTTGATAATGGTGTTAGAGCCATACACAGGCCTGCAGTCATAAGTGAAGAGAGAGAACAGGAAGGGGCTCAGCACACAGCCTTGGGGTACGCCAGTACTCAGTGTGATAGTAGATGAAGTAGAGTTATTCAACCTGACATGTTGTCAAAAAGTCCAATATCCAATTACTAAGAGTAGTGTTAATACCAAGGTCAACAAGTTTAGTGATCAGCCTGGAGGGAATGACTGTATTAAATGCTGAACTGAAGTCAATAAACAGCATACTAGCATGGGTATTCTTATTGTCCAGGTGTGTTAAAATGGTGTGTAATGCTATGGAAACAGCTCGGTACTCCTGTTCTTGCTGTAGGCAAATTGGTAAGGGTCCAGTGTAGTTGGGAGGCAAGTTTTGAGATGTGCCAGGACTAGCCACTCGAAGCATTTCATGACTGTAGGTGTAAGTGCTATAGGGCGGTAGCTGTTTAGACACTCTGGCTTGGAGTGTTTAGGTACTGGCATGATGGAAGTGGTCTTGAAGCAAGTTGGTACAGTTGCTTGGGAAAGAGACAGATTGAAAATGTCAGTGAAAACCACAGACAACTGTTCAGCACAAGCCCTAAGTACACGTCCTGAAATGCCATTGGGGCCCGCAGCTTTACGAGTGTTGATCCAGCTCAGAACAGCGCAGACTTCAGTGGTAGAGAGTGTGAGGGCATGTAAGTTTACAGAGGGTCTGATCGTGGTGACTATCTCCTGGTTGTCTCGTTCAAAGCTAGCATAAAAATCATTTAGCTCATCAAGAAACGAGACATTCGCAAATGAGGGAGTAAAATGGGCAGGCTTGTAGTCGGTAATATTCTGGATGCCCTGCCACATGCGTCGAGGATTGGAGTTAGCAAAATGATCCTCAATACTTAGCTTATAGTTACACATTGCTTTCTTAATACCCCTTCTCAAATTGGCCCTAGATGCACTATAGGCCTGTCTGTCACTGGATCTGAAGGCAACGTCTCGAGCCTTAAGCAAGAGAAGGACCTCCCTATTCATCCATGGCTTCTGATTAGGATATATGATGATCTGTTTTTCAGTTGTGACACTGTTGATCGTGAAGTTAATATGATCCAAAACGGAGGAGGTATATTTATCAATGTCCGTGTGAGAGTCTGAGGTAGCTTGAAAGGCAAACATACTCCAGTCCGTGTGCTGAAATCGGTCCTGCAGTATACTATCTGATTCTTCCGGCCAAACTAGATGACTTACAAGGTTCCTTCCAATTCTATTAATCTGTTTAAATGGAACAAACTTATTCTGAGGAGACTTCTCCACCAAAGCAGAAAGTGTCAGTGCTCTTGTGATCCTGAATCTTCAAAGTCCAACTTTCACTTCCATAGAGTGTCACAGATCCATGATCTGACATATCGCAGTACATAAGACCTTCATGGCTGGTCTACCAAGAACTAATTTATGGCATGAGTTTATGACATGCTTCTTCGCTTCATCTTCCTTTTCTTTCTTTTTTTTTTATAACAAAAAAACAACAAATAAGGCCATCTTTCAGTTCTACAGTGTGTCGGTTCAGTACATAATAATATTATCATACATTTCTTGTTTATATTTATAAACATTCTAATCGATATTTTGTATCACATTGGTCAATTGTTATATTATCATTAACATTGTAATTATTATCTTTCAAAAATATATTCCAACCTTACCTAAGTTATATTCATTCTCTTATTCAATCCAAATCAGTTATAATACAGTATGTTATCACTATTATAAATAACATGTTTCAGTTTCTTACTCTTCTATCTAGCCATTCATAGAATAAATTCCAAATCTTATAATAATGTTTTTCTTCCTGTTCTCTAATTGCCATTGTCAATCTACTCATTTCCGCACATTCCATTGTTTTATTAATTGTTTCCTCCTCTGTCGCTTCATCTTCCTTTTCTGTTGATAGTTGATTGCAAAAAGCAGAATTTATTTATCACTTCAATCATTTTCAGCGTGGTTGCTAAGGCTGTACCTTTTGCTACATCTGTTGTCATTAGTTTACTCCTCTTTCTATTTATCTTAGTCCCATTTCTTCACCATGTTACAAACTTTTATTACTAGACTATGCTGATTCTGCACTTTCAGCTTTAGAGTGATGTTATCAGCATAGCACAAGTTATTGATGTTTCTTCCTCCAGTTTTAAATACATGCTTATCATCTTCCGAGCCAGCTTTTGTTAATATATATTCAGCATGTGGCTTAAATACATAAGAGGAGATTGTACAGCCTTGGCACATCCCTTTGGCAACTTGTGGCCAGTCTGTTTCACCATATCTGTCATTGTGGTTTCCCAATCTGTGTGCAGATTTTGCGTGAAGACTGTGATGACCCAGAATGTCCCACAAATGTAACAAAAACCAAAACGTAAATAAATGTTCTTTAATGCCTTCAACTTGGCTTCACTGTTCAATTGTTCACAGTTGGAGATTAAACTCTTTCCAAAATAACATTCCAAACAAAAGAAATACAGTCCAACTCAAAGAGCAGATAATGAAGCAATAAAAAACCAAAAACAAACCAGAAATTTCCACGACAGACCAGGATAATTAATTACAAACTTCAAGAAGATAACCAGATATAGTCCATTGGAAGAATGCCAATCAAGATAAACCTCATCCAGGAATAAAACACTGTTTCCAGTGTTTGCTAGCACGCAGGTCCAAACTCTTGTGCAGCTCTCACACCTGCATCCCATGAAGAGGATCAAGGCTCTCTCCTCCTGTATAGACCACATCTTTCCCTTATCCTCTCCTCCCTGTGTGTCCTAGGATGGAGATGGGATGGGCCTGGGTCCTCCTCTGCCTGCTCAGCTGGCCTCTGCCCTTTCCCAGCCTCTTCTACAACCTCTGGAGCCACCCTTCCACTCCCTGTTGGCTGTTCCTCCTCTCCCTCAGAGTCAGTCTCCACCGGGGGCATGACAGAGACAGTGAGATGGTCTGAGTTCCCATTTTTTTCCTAAGGATATTCCATAGCTTGACATGATTGACACAGTGGAAAGCCTTTCTCTAATTAATGAAACACATATTGGCTTCTAAAAACCAGTAAAAGATTGTTTTTTTAAAAAAAAAATACCAGTTAATTTTTCCTATTATTATGTGAGGTGAGTGTCAGCCCTGAAGCCATTTTCCCCTGGCACCTTCAGGGCTGCCACAGTGAACATGTAAAGGTAGAGATAGCTGGGGGATTGTAGCCAAAATAAAATTCTTTCCTCTGAGAACCAAGGACGTTCCCACCAGGTACAAGGATATGGGATCTGAGGCCAGCTGACCCTTGGACTGTGACCGGATTGGGCCACGTGATGGACTGCATAAGCAGGGGAAAGAAAACTTTACTTTTAACTAAGGGGAATCCCATGGGGGGTTTAGATTTGGTTTTCCCCAGACTGCCAATATGACATGCCTAATAAATCGATACTTTGAGGAAAACGCCTGCCTTGAAGTTTTGATTCCATTGGGGGTGTTTATTGGAACCCTGACACTAGGATTAAACTCAGAGGCTCTATTCCACAAACAGCCTGTGACCCCTGTTAGGGATAACATTGGTTACCTAACTTAGTTTGGCTAAATATAATATATGTTAGTTAGTTTAAATGTGTGTGTCACTTTAAACTGTAAGCTAAGTATTTTGGGTGCGGTTGTAAATCGCCATAAGAGGGAGCAAGAGAGCTCACTGTTCCCCGGCTTTTACTGGAATGCTGACAGAGAAGGATTGATGGTGATTACTGCGTGCGTTTGCTGAGAGAAGAAAAGAAGGTTTGATTTTGCTTCATATCTCTGACTGCAAAAGAGATACATCACTGGACTGATTGTTTGTGAGTTGAACGACCTCTATTTTCTACACTGGACTTTGCAAACTAAATAACCCTCGGACTGTCTGAACTTAGTGTATGACATATGGACTGCTTTGACTATGCTATAACTCTTGCTGGAATAAAAACTATTTAACTGCACAGTGTATCTGTCTTACTGAGTGAAAGCTACAACAACGCTTTATCTCACACACACACTCTGTCTGCTAGACTGTCGTTGCACGTTCTGCTAGGGTGTTGTATCCCTAACAACCCCACCAATCCTGCCTACATTATTTCATCACAATAGTTAGGCCAAAACTTTCCACTTGGGGAATGCAATTTGTGCCCCCTTTTTTCTTCAGGAAGTATCTGAAATTTCATGATCCTGGGAAGTTTTATGATATCGCTAGCCTCTTCCCATTGGCCAGGAAAATTATCAGAGACATAATTTGGAGAACGTAGTCCTCAGTGGTGGGATTCAATTTTTTTTTACTAACGATTCTATGGGCGTGGCTTGGTGGGTGTGGCAGGGGAACGATACTGTAAAATCTCCAGTCAGAGGTGGTATTTGCTGGTTCTCCGAACTACTCAAAATTTCCACTACCGGTTCTCCAGAACTGGTCAGAACTCCTGAATACCACCTCTGGTAGTCCTGCTACAGAGAAACATTCTGCAATCTGGCTTGTAACAAAGGTGGATTGCTTCTTCAGATAATCTGCTCTTTAACTTTTTCTCTTGAAATGTTGTTGTTCAGTCACTAAGTCATGTCCAACCCCCTGCAACCCCATGGACCACAGTGCACCAATTCCTTCCAACCCACCAACCTCCACTGGTCTCCTGGAGTTCACCCAAACCCATGTTCTCTGGTTGATGACATTATCTAACCATCTCATCCTCTGCCATCCCCTTCTACTTCTGCTCTCCATCTTTCCCAACATCAGGGTCCTTTCCAATGAGTCCTCTCTTCTCATTTGGTGGCCAAAGTATTTGTGCTTCAGTATCTGTATCTTCCAAAGAACAGTCAGAGTTTATTTCCTTTCTTTTAGAATAGGTACGTAAAATGAAATAGGGGAGGGTCCTACAGCATGGTTGATTGGATAGAGATGGTTTAGAATAGAATAACAGAGTTGGAAGGGACCTTGAGGTCTTCTAGTCCAACTCCCTTCTTAGGTAGAAAACCCTATAGCATTTCAGACAAATGGTTGTCCAACTTCTTCTTAAAAACTTCCAGCATTGGAGCATTCACAACTTCTGGAGGCAAGTTGTTCCACTGATTAATTTTTCTCACTGTCAGGAAATTTCTTCTAAGTTCAAGGTTGCTTCTCTCCTAGATTAGTTTCCATCTATTTTCTTGTCCTGCCCTCAGGTACTTTGGAGAATAGTTTGACTCCCTCTTCTTTATGGCAACCCGAGATATTGGAACACTGCTATCATGTCACCTCTAGTCCTTCTTTTAATTAAACTAGACATACCCAATTCCAGCAACCATTCTTTATGTATTTTACCCTCCAGTGCCCTAATCATCTTCATTGCTCTTCTCTCTGTAGTCTTCTCTGCAATTTTTCTAGAGTCTCAACATGCTTTTTTTTTTTTTACATCAAGGCAACCAAAACTGGATGCCATATTCCAATGCAGTATTTAACACTATGCACATTCACATTCAATCACAGATCAGATGTTGTCAGCTGTTACGTACAGTAGGTCCCTTGCAAACATTCAAAAGCCCTCTTTCGAAAGAGCACTAGTTCTGTGCGATATAGAAAACAACAGTTTAAATCTGAAAAGTTAGTAAAGTTCTACAAACAGTATCTTGAAAGTCCTGTTATCAATAAATACATTGCAGATGAACTTTGATTCTGTACACAAGTGACTTTGGATGGTCACACTTTCTATTGTAAAATGTCCCAACTGTTGCCATAACCAGGAAGGTCTCCATGCCAGTCACATGAGGTACAGAGGTGGTATTCAGCAGGTTCTGATCAGTTCTGGAGAACCGGGAGCGGAAATTTTGAGTAGTTCAGAGAACCAGCAAATACCACCGCTGACTGGCCCCATCCCCATCTATTCTCTGCCTCCTGGGTCCCAGCTGATTGGCTGGGTCTTCTTTGATTGCCCTGCACAGGAGAACGGAACTGGAAAGCAGGTTAGTCGGGTGGGGAGGGTATGAGGATTTTGCAGTATCCTTCCCCTGCCATGCCCACCAAGCCACACCCACCAAGCCACGCCCACAGAACCCAGTAGTAAATTTTTTTGAATCCCACCACTGATGCAGTAGGAGTTTCTGGAGAAGTTTTGTGGAATACACCAAGGTTACGTTCCCCCTTGCAGAGGGAGAAGTTCCATTTTGCCCACTCAAGCTTTGACAACACAAGGCCCCATACAGATGATGGTTTTTTACACCCAGACCAATCACTGTTATACAGTTCCAGAACTTCTTTATAGCATGTGTTTTCTCCATGGCCATTCCTTGGCTCTTCTCTGGCACTCACCTGTGCTCTTTTCTGGTGCTCACCTGTGCTTTATTTCTGGCAATCACCTTGTAAGGGAGATGGGTGGCATAAAAAATTAATAAGTAAGTAAGTAAGTAAGTAAGTAAGTAAGTAAGTAAACAAAATGTGAGTGAGTGATTTCTTTGGTCACCTGCTGTCAACACCACTATTTATTTATTAAACAAATTTATATAGCCTCCCAACTCCCCATAGTGACGAGACAGGGAGGAATCTCATTTGTCATCAAATATGATCTTAATGTTCCTTCAGAACACACTTGTATTTAATTTAGGAAATAACACAACTGACAGATAACAAGCACTGTGAAGACATCATTTATATATTTTTATTTATTTATTTTTGTCAAGCAATTATAAGATATAAGTATAAACATAGTTATGAATAGATGAAATGGATACATATAAGAAAAATAATAAAGAAATAATAGGACAGGGATGGTAGGCACATTTGTGCACTTATGCACGTCCCCTACAGACCTCTTAGGAAAGGGGTGAGGTCAATAGTAGAAAGTCTAAGGTTAAGGTTTTTGGGGTTTGGGGAAGAAACCACAGAATCAGGTAAAGTATTCCAGACATTGACCACTCTGTTGCTGAAGTCGTATTTCCTGTAATCAAGTTTGGTGCAGTTTACCTTGAGTTATATCTATTGTGTGTTCTTGTACTGTTATGGTTGAAGCTGAAGTATTCATTGACAGGTAGAACATTGCAATGTATGATTTTATATACTATATTTAGATCGGACCGAAGGCGGCATAGTTCTAGGTTTTCTAGGTCTAGAATTTCAAGTCTGGTGGCATAAGGTATTCTGCAACGAGTAGAGGAGTGGAGAACTCTTTTTGTGAAATATTTCTGGACTTTCTCAACTGTATTAATATCAGATATGTAATGTGGGTTCCAGACTGATGAGCTGTATTCAAGTATTGGTCTAGCAAATGTTTTGTATGCTCTAGTTAGTAGTGTGGTATTACCAGAGAAAAAACTACGTAGGATTAGATTAACAACTCTTAATACCTTTTTGGCTATGTAGTTACAGTGGGCTTTAGCACTTAGATCATTAGAGATGAGTACTCCAAGGTCCTTGACAGAGTTTGAATCATCAACAAGTTCTTGACTATTCAGCCTGTATTTTGTTTTCTGATATATATTTTTTTGCCAATATGTAAGACAGAGCATTTATTTGTTGAGATTTGAAGTTGCCATTTGTTTGACCATTCTGATACATAGTTAAGGTCTTTTTGAAGGGTAGCAGTATTGTTGGTGGTGTTGAATAGCTTTACATCATCAGCGAAGAGAACGCAGTTGCTCTTAATGTGATCACAGAGGTCATTTATGTAAAATATGAAGAGAGTTGGTCCTAGAACACTGCCTGGGGGACACCACTGTTGACAGGTACAGAGTTTAATAGGATGCTCCCAATTTTGACCATTTGTTGTCTGTTTGACAGGAATGCTTCTATCCAGTTATGCAGTTGTCCAGAGATACCATAAGATTTTAGTTTTAACAGTAGTGTATCGTGTTCCACTGAATCAAAGGCTTTACAGAAGTCTATGTAGATTGCGTCTATTGCTTTGCCCTGATCGAGTTGTGTAGTCCATATGTTTTTGCAGTGTAAGAGTTGCAGATTACAGGATAGGTTTTTTTTTTCTGAAACCAAATTGTTTATTAGAGAGTAGGTTGTTTGTCTCTAAGTGGAGGGTAATGGATTGGTTAATAATTGATTCCATGACTTTACAGGTGACACAACATAAAGAGATTGGTCTGTAATTTTCAACTAGGCTGGGGTCTCCCTTTTTGAAGATGGGGATGACCGTGGCTTGTGACCATAGTTTTGGCAAGGAGCTGGTCCTGAAAGATTTTTCAAAGATTATGCTTAGAGGTTGTGGGCTATGGCAGTGGATAGCTTTTTAAAGAAGTAGGCACATATTCCGTCTGGTCCAATAGATAGAGATGGTTTTAGATTACGTAGTGCTTTTTTAACATTGTCTTCTGTAAAATCGATATGTATTAGATCATTGTAGTTGTCTGTGGTTCGACTAGGAAATACTGGGCACGATCCATTGCTGTTTACAAATACTGAGCCAAAGAATGTGTTAAAGAGGTTGGCTTTAATGGTGTCATCGTTGCAGTCTTTACCATTAGGTCCTTTCAGGGGTGGGATAGACCTTGAGTCTTTTAATTTGTTGTTTACAAAATTGTAGAAAGCACGGGTGGAATTGGTGCGTAGAAGGCTTTCCTCTTGTTTAATGTGATAATTGGTGCATTCAGTCTTTATCTGGTGGCATAAATTTTTGTATCGGCTTTTGAAGTTGGCAATCATGCCAGCAGAAGCTTTGAAAATGTTTCTTCCTGATTCAACCTGTGGTCTTCTCCATGCTCAAAGACAGATTATGAGAACCAGTTTGGTCTAATAGTGATCCAAGGCACCAGGCTAGAAAGTGGGAGGCCATGAATTCTAATCCTGCCTTAGGCAGGAGAACTGGCTGAGTGGCTTTGGGCCAGTCTCTCCCTCTAAGCCCAACACATCTTACAAGGTTGTAATGGTGGAGAAAATAGAAGGAGAAGCAAAATATTAAATATGTTCACTTCTTTGAGTTATTTATATAAAAAATAATTATTATTTTATTTAGTGTATGATGTTTGTACAATGAAAGCTAGGGAGTCTACAATGTCATTTGGCTGCCTAAGATTGCTAGTTCATTTAGTTCAGGGGTATCAAACTCAAGGCCTGCAGTCCACACCTGGCTTGCGGGGTACTTAAATCTGGCCTGCGGAACTGCCCTGGAAATCGCAAAGGACTGGCCCGCGGTGCCTCTGGCAACCAAAACGGGGTGCGGGTTGCTCTTCCTGGAGCACTCTGCCAGACAAAACTGGGCACAAGGGAATCACACACACACCCTGTTTTAAGCCTGGATGGCCTCCTGCAGTACCCTGCCAATCAAAACCAGATGCGGGGGGGGCAGCAGGGTGCTGCAGAAAGTGCCTATCCCATCTAACCCCTCCCCCGGGCGGCCCACAGAGGAGAACTACAATGCTGATCCAGCCCTCAAAGACATCCAGTTTGACACCCCTGATTTGGTTCGTGCTCATGTGCTATCACTGGGTGCATCACTGGAGGAGAATTAGC
Organism: Notechis scutatus; assembly: GCF_049901735.1. NCBI lineage: Eukaryota > Metazoa > Chordata > Lepidosauria > Squamata > Elapidae > Notechis > Notechis scutatus. Next base: position 17,483,735 of record NC_142010.1, on the reverse strand, counting down.
TCCACACACAGAATGGTTAACAATGTTCTGGAAGTATCAGTGTTATCCATGGCCTTTCACCACCGATTTCACCTTACATTCGGGCAGGTCCAGTGCTGGTTGGTCTCTTCTGCATGGATTGTTCTTATCTTTCGATCAAAGTGATACCTATTTATCTACTTGCATTGAACCGCTAGCTTGGAAGGAGGTGAAGTCAAGAATGGAAGCTCACTCCATCATGTGGTACTAGGGCTCGAACTGCTGGAATACAGAGAGCCAATCTTCTCTGGCTGACAAATCCAGCATCTTTAAGCTGCTAAGTTCCGCATCTGTATAAAAATAATAATAATGAAGCCAAGATAATAAATAAGTAAATGTTTGAACTTTAGTGTAGTGATATTTCAGACTCCTGCTGAGAAATAGAGGTAATAAACACAGAAGTCCATCAGCTAAATTCCACCATATGTCACTCTGCATTCCCCCAGTGGAAGAGTATGGAGATAACCTTGAAGGGGGAATAAAAGAATTAATATGTAAATGTATTATGTAAATAGTTCTTGGAAAGAAGAAAATGTGAGAAAGAAACTCAAGCTAACTCCATCTTGATTCTGCTTGGTGTAAGTGGTGGCAAAGGGATACTCTGAAAGGCTTTCAAGTTTCACTAAAAATTATTCCTGAATTCCTGAAACATAATTCACTCTGTCTCTTTCCTGACTTGGCCTACCACAACAAGTTGACACTCCTGTACTCACTTACTTGGTAGCTGGGCACCTTGATATGTGGACAACATGCCATTCTAAGCATCTAAATGGCATTGAAATTCACCCCACCCCATGTTAGGAAGTGTGGTTATTTATTTAAGGTATTTCTCAATATCATTAAACTAATTCCTCAGGTACATAAAACAAAACAGATAAAATTTAGTAATGTTAATTCAGTAAACAATCACACTCATAAGATAATTGCATAGTACAGATTGATTAAAAACACCGGAATGTCAACTTAAGAGAAGCAGAAAGGGCAATTTAAGCCATAAAATCTGTCTGTTTATCTGTCTATACATTTATAGTACTAGATACAAATTCTTGGTGGGCGTGGCAGGGGAAGGAAACTAAAATCTCCAGTTAAAGGTGGTATTTGCTGGTTCTCCAAACTAGTAAGAACCTGCTGACTATCATATCTGGCTTGCGCGCGTCACCCTCCCCATGGTCAGAGGCTTTCATGGTCAGAAGCCTTCAGGAAAGGCCTCTGCAGCTGCGCATTGATTTGTGTGGTGCCCCCCTGGCCTCCATTTCAACATCAGAAGCCTTTCCGAAGGTCTCCGACAGTGAAACGGAGGGCGAGGGGCAGTGCACACAATCTGGAGCTCGTTTCACGGCTGTAGAGGCCTTTCCTGAAGGCTTCTGTTGGCGAAATGTTATTTTCATAGATGTAGGCAATTTTTTTCCCCAAGAATTTTATTAATTTTTAAAAAACAAACATATACAAACAAAACACAAAACATAAAAACATAAAACATCTTTTTGGAAAGCAGCTTGATCCTGGGTTACATCTTTTTGTACAGACATAAATTCAAGTTCCTGCTCACTTTTATATACCATTCCATATCTTATTTACCATTCTACATTTTCTATATAGCTTCTCCCCTCTTTTCACTCTCTTAATTCTATTTTATTTATTTCATCTCAATTTAAATCATTATACTTATATCCTTTGTCTGTCCTGTTTCAGCTGTCTATTATCTTTTCTCATTAACACAAAATTTCTCCTGTAATCACTGATTGGAGTGTGACGCCTTTATATCTTTCCCCTAAATTTAACACTTAAAATAATACATAATTTTTCATTCGGATTCTGCTTAGTACATTCTAAAGCTACACACTATATTTTAAAATAGGAAAAAATTATAAATATATAATATAATTAAAACAACAATCCATACCAATTAAACTCTATCATTAAAATTAATATTCATTTAAGTCTTGAGCATTTTACACATTCCTTCTCAAATAGGTATCATGCTTCTATGGGAACACTTATAAATTTTACATAGTTACTTCCACCCCATTTCACTTATATTTTAACACATTATGTAATTGAGATGTTCCCATTCCTTCTTAGTTCAATTCTCTCATATTTCATTTCATTTATTTTGTTCAAAAAATAAGAAAATTTCACTGAATTACATTGAATATTTTATCCCATTTTATAATCATATGTTGTTCCAATTTTCTAACAGTATTTCTAATACAAATACAACAATACAATTTTATGTACCTTTGCAGAATCTCTTTTTCAGTTATATTTTTACCCATTATCTCTAAATAAATCCTGTTTCTTTACATCTTGTTTCAAACCTTTGTAGCTTCTCTTCCCTTCCTTCCTCCCTTGCTTCTCCACTCTACCCTTTTTACCCCCTTGTCTCTTGATCTCCACCCTCTTCTGTATTCCTCTTTTCTGTTGCTTTCTGACATTGTATCCACTTTTCACCTTATTTTTCCCTTTTTTGGTTATTTTTTTAAGTCTTGAATTCTCCATTCTCTTTCCCCCCTTTCCCCTTTCTTCTCCAGATAAAGTTGCTTGTTCATTAAAGTTGGCTTCTTCTTCATCCCAATCTTCTTGTTCTTGTAGTTTCTCATAGGTAGAAATCACCATTTTTAAAAAATGAAAAACGGAGCCAAAAGAGCCTTTCCCTTCTTGTTCCTCTTCTTTATATTTTTTAAATTCCATTTTCAGGTCATGCACAAGTAATGCCATTGTAGAAAATTTTTAAAACAACCCAAATGTTTTTAATTATTCAAATAATAATTTCCAAAAGTCCCAAAGACAGCAAGCAGTCCAAATACACACAGGCTGTTTCATTTAACACTTTTTTCCTTTTTTCACTTTCTCTTCCTGGGGTTGCAATTCAGTTACAAAGTTCCAATTAAAATGTATCTTTTAGAAGTCTTGTTACAATTTAACTCTAGTCTTTTAAATTTGAAGAAGTCTCCTCCAGCCAAATCTTAATCTTAATTCTTTTCCTCTCCCTTCCCACTTACAGCAAAGAAAAAGTTTTTTCAGTGTTCAGAAATCTTTATTGTCCCCTTGGCTTTAATTTTCCAGTTTAATTACCTGCTGATGCCAAAGCAGGTTTTTCCAATTTCTCATTCATCTGCTGTCACCATAAGGAAGGAGAGTGAAAAAAAAAAACTTTCCCTTTTCACTTTCATTCGCTGCTTCCAGATCTTCTTTGGAAGCGATGTATCCTTTGCCAAAATTTAAATTCCAGGATATCTTGAATGTTGCTTCTCATCCCGGTCAACCAAAACTTTCACTTCTCAGCTTCCTCCTGCACATACTTTTCTGGATGAGTGCTTCTTTGTGGCGGCCATTTCTGACCGCCGCTCTTACCGCTTTCAGAAAAGGGAGTTAAGCCAGCTGAGGAGGGGGGATGCGACTCCCCTCGACCCCTGCCGGGTCTCCCCTATCTTCAGTCACCTCTACGGGATAACTATAGCCCCAAAGCCGGCTGGCTCGGGGCACTCCAGCAGCGAGCACAAGCAGAAACCATGAACGACCGCGGATTCCTGCCGCTGCCGAAGCCCTACAAACCGGAAGTCCAGATGTAGGAAATTTTGTGTGCCCTTTCCTTTGATATCTTTTTGTCCATGTGGTTGGACTGTAGAAATGTTACACTGCAAAACTGGGAAGGATGGGGATGAGAGAGAAATTGCATTGTGGTTTATAGATCAGTTGGAAAGGGCAAAGGGAAATACATATTAAAATGTGAAGGAGAAGGTAGGTGGGGCCAGAACAATAAGATGGTGTGGGATGAGAAAAAGAACATATAATTTGATTACATTGAAAATTAGCTTATGTGAATACAGTTACTATGATTATTTCTGGTGTTTAATATATTTTTTCTGGCCAGACTCAAAATTACAATAGGAACAGCAGATCACTCAATGTTGCAGGGTCTAGAAAAGGGGTCTTCAAACTTGGCAAGTTTAAGACTTGAGGACTTCAACTCCCAGAATTCCTAAGCTAACATGACTGAAGGAGGAATTCTGGGAGTTGAAATCCACAAGTCTTAAAGCTGTCAAGTTTGAAGACCCCTGATCTAGAAAAATATTGTGCAGTTTTGTTGTTGAGTGTGTTGGCTGATAGGCTGCAGTTCCCTTTTCCCAGCCATCAAAGAACAACCACGGGGGTACCTAGAAAGGCTGTTTCTGTAAAGCTATTCAAGATTCTAGAATGTATAGTGGAAAGTTTCTAAAATGTATAACGCAAAAGACCATGTTGTTTTATGACCATTGTTGAAACTTCCAGCGACAAGAAGTACTCTTACAAAGTTTTTGGTTTTGGGGACATAAGCAAATATGTGGACAGGGAAGACAATTCAGGAACTATTCTGGATCCCGGATGCATGAAGATTTAAAATAATTTTGAACAGAACAAGAAGAGTAATTGGTAATGAGTCAGTAATCAGTCAATCAGTCAGTGCAATAGATTTCTTCTTGACCTGGAGCTCTACAAATAAGTTAAACTACAGTGCCCCTCTTGCCAGCATCCTGTAATGAAAATAAGAAATCCTCATTGATGAAAGTTGCCCCAAGTTTTGTGGAATGTCATTTATATATGGGATTAGGTTGCTGTTTTGCAATTCCCCAAAATTGAGGTGTGTCAATCCTCCGCCAGTTATTCAATTGGCTATTCCTCAAAGCCTTCATGAAAATAAATGCTTCCTTTCAACCCTGCCCATGCTCAAAAGCTGCTTGAAAGAGTTGCAGGTCTGAGTTGGAAAGTTGTTCTTTGGCTCTTTGCCATTTTCACTGGAACATTTCTCACCTCCTCTTGCGTGAAATTTAATCAAGATGAACAAGTATCTTCTCCTTGGTTTTTCTGTTCTGATCTTCTGCACAGTTGGTAAGTGCCAAGTTCAAACCCCCCACCCACCCAAAAAAAAAGTAGAAGAAAAGGAGAAAGTGAAATATTCTGCTAGAGAAGTTTGCCTAGAGAAAAGGACTGGACAATCTGTAATGCACCAGCTGTTCTGGACTACAGCTCCCAGATGATCTGATCTTCTAGGAATTGCAATCCAAAACAGCTGGAAGCAATCAGATGGCTTATTCCTGTAAGTATTAAGTATTTCACTATTGGGGGGGGTGGGGAATGGTTTCTAATACTTTACTTTATCTGTATTTTATCTGCCCCAGCTGAATGTATCTGACATTAGTTTCAGGCTGTGATGGACTCAGATTTGCAAAATCAATCCATATTCTTTCTGCATGGCAATCTGCAAAACACTGTCTTCTCTGTAGGGTTCCTGTGCACCAATTTTGTTAGATAAATCCAATGAAAAGATAGCCTGTTTGAATTGGATGGTAATAGCATCGAGTAAATTAATGTAGTTACCATTGGTGGGATTCCACAATATTTTAGATTGAATCAGACCATTAGTGGAAGGGAAGAAAGATTGGTGTGATGCTTCAGTGGTAAAGATAAAAAGTCCCCAGGGTTAAATTCAATTTCTGATGATTTATATAGATATGTCTTTCTTGGCAAAAATGTGAAAGGGATTTCCCCCCGCCTCTTGAAAGTCTTTCACAGTTCAACCTAGTAATATAGCCTGGGGTTTTCCTAATTTCCCATCCAACAACTAAGTACAACCAATCCTGCTTGAGCACCTATATTTTTATTTCTCTTCATTTTTATCTTAGAAAAAATGTTGGCATTGGATGCCTTATGCACAAATCAAGCAGTCACATAATTTTTCCTTTTTTTAAAAAAAATCTAGAAATAGTAAGCAGTTTATGCATGTGGATTAATTTATGGAGATTATTTAGGAAAGCAAAATCTGCTCATGCCATCAGGCTGTTGAGTGAGAGAAGAATTGTTTATGGGTATATGATTATATGGGGTTTTATGGATCCATAGTTTGCTAATGTTGTGTTACCTTGGTCGATTGTGTTGTTTATTGTTATTCTGGTTTTTAGTTATTTGAATCCTGTTAATCCATAGTAGAATTATAAGCAGGGGTGGGCTTCAAAAATGTTAGCAATGGGTTCTCTGCCCAGTTGCTGGATGGGCATGGCCATGGTGGGCGTGGCCTAGTCAGCCTCCTGCACCACAATGGGGGGGGGTTTGCCCTCCCCAGGCTCTGGAGGCTTTCCTCGAGCCTCCAAGATGGCAAAAACAGCCTCCCCAAGCTCCAGAGGCTCCCTGGAAGCCAGAAACGGGCCCATTTCCAGCCCTTCCAATCTTCCAGGAGGCCCGTTTTTCACCCTCTCCGAGCCTCCGCGCATGCCCTGAACTTACCTGCATCCAAAATGGGCCATGTGGGGACTCCGTGTGGGCGGGATGGGTGGGGCCACCCAGAAGTGGGATTTGAGGGTTCTCCGAATTGCACAGAATCTTAGCTAGGAGCTCTCCCGAACCCCTGCAAATCCCCAGCTTATACCCCTGATTATAAGACACTCAAAGTTGGTGAATGATTGGAGTGGCGTATAAGCTGTGGTGGGATTCTACAGGTTCACACCTATTCGCTAGAACCGGTTGTTAACATTCTAAGCAGTTCGGAGAACCGGTTGTTAGAAGAAATTACTGGCCTAATCCTGTAAGGAAGGCAGGAAGGAAACATTCTGGTGTTGCTTACAGAAACTGCTTCTCCGTTAACCCTTATTACATTCTTGGCAGGACTAGACTTCCTGTCTCAGGAACATCTCTGGAGTTTTTTTCCCCTCCTTTGCTGGTACTTTGTTTGTGTGGAGTGACCATTCAAAGTTATAATGGCACTGAAAAAAGTGACTTATGACCATTTTTCACACTTATGACTGTTGCAGCATCCCCACAGTCATGAGAGGCCAGGCGAGGAGATGCGTGCCTCAATGTGAGTGATATTGGGTTGGCCACACCCAGCCAATAATATGACCATTAAGCCATGTCCACCCAGTCACATGACCAGCAAGCCATGCCCACCACCTAAGCCACACCCACAGAACTGGTTGTTAAAAAAATTGAATCCCACCCCTGCGTATAAGCCTAGTAGAATGAATGAATGAACGAACAAATAAATAAATAAATAAAAATTGCAGAAGAATTGAGCTATACTTTGCAGTGTAGGCTTATTGTGAAGTAAATCTCACCATATACAGTTACAGCTTTAGTTTATCATGACATGGCATAAACAAATATGAGTGAAATAACCCAAAACAAGGAATTAATTCCAGGTCCCTTAGACAAACATGCTAATTCTGTAGATAGATTTGGTTGTCCCAAAGGTGATTTTTCAGGAGGCAACTGGACTTCCTTGGTTTTTTTTCTTTTTAAGACATTTCGCTTCTCATCCAAGAAGCTTCTTCAGCTCTGACAGGATTTTGGGAATGGAAGGATTTATACTCTTTGCAGACATCTGGTCATTTCAATCCTTTTAGAGGATTGTTGAGGCCACTTGGAGGTTTATCTCTGTCCTCGGGGTCACCTGAGTAGTGCTATTGGTTCCTGTAGTCTGCAATTTTCCCTCTGGAAATCCATTCTGGCTCCCACACCATTCAAAGGGTGTTCATCCCAAATTGTATAGCTAAAAGTCTGTAGAGATTCTCAGTCATCCAAGTCATGGCTGTCCCAAAGGAGCTTTTTTTTTCAGGAGGCAACTGGATTTTTTCTTTGAAGACAGTTTGCTTCTCATCCAAGAAGCTTCCTCAGCTCTGACTGGATGGTGGGGAATGGGTGGATTTATACTTCTTGAGGCCAATGACTCTTCAAAAGAATGCAAATGACCAGCTGCTTGCAAGGAATATAAATCCTTCCATTCCCCACCATCCAGTCAGAGCTGAGGAAGCTTCTTAGATGAGAAGCAAAACGTCTTCAAAGAAAAACCAGAAAGTCCAGCTGCCTCTTGAAAAAAAAGGCGCTTTGGGATATTGGTTGCGATGCAGAAAGAAGCAATAAATGGAGTTTGCTACTAGCTGTCCTTCTCCTTTTCAAAATTACCATGGATCTATGAATAGGTGAAAACTAAGTCCAGTTTCTTATGGACTTATTCTTGGGGGGAAAAGGAAAAATGATATTGTAATTTACAGATTTGATTATTGGAATGTGTAAACAATGAAACAAAGAAAATTATGTAAATTTAGAGAGAAGGTAAAATATGCATTTCAACTTGTTGGCAACTTTTCATAGTTATGATGGACCTACCTTGGGGCTTCCTATGACCCAGATTCAGAGTTTCTATGGTCACCCTGCCCTGAAGTCACATGACTAAACTTTGGGAACTTAGTAGTATGGCTGGATTTACAGCCATTTACAGCTCCTGTGGCCATGTGACCATATATTACAACAATTTTGCTGGGAACCACACCATGGTGAACTGTGATGGAAAGCAGGGATGACTCAATCAATGTACCTGATTTTTCACTTTACATCTTGTACATCTTGTACATCTTTACATCTAGTTTCATCTTGTATTCGGCAAGCTTAAGACTCTCTCATGTACCACCACAACATGATAGAAAACAACCGCTCCCAAAAACAACTTGGGTGGAGAAAGGACAGCCACTTATTTTTCTTGCTGGATTTTAATAACTTAATCTTCCCTTCATGGGAAGTGAAGGACGCTTCTGAAGGAACCACGCCTTTGACATTCCCAGAAATTATTTCAGGGTTGTTGTTTTTTTTCCAACTGGCCAAACTCTATCTGAGTTCTGGGCTCCATTCCAACTTTCTCTTCTTTCCACCTTATGCTGCTCCCAGCATGATTCACATGCCAGCCTTTTCAAGATTAATGCAGGGATTTCACATGTGTGAAAGTAATACTTAGAGGTGAGGCTGGTCTATATTATAGGCTGTTGGCATTTATTACTCTGGGTCAAATCATGTGCAAAAGAGGAACAAAACAAATGCGTCATAACTTCATGCACATTATTTCTTAATAAAAAAACAAGTGTCAATTTTTAAGGTGGCATAGCCATTGGAATGCAGTATTGCAGGCAAACTCTGCCCACAGCCTAGAGTTCGATCCTGAACAGGCTTGAGGTGGACTCAACTTTCTATCCTTCCAAGGTCAGTAAAATGAGGACCCAATTATTGGGGGCAATAGGTTGACTCCGTAAACTGCTTAGAGAGGGGCTGTAAAGCACTGTGAAGCAGTATATAAGTCTAAGTGCTATTGCTATTAACTGAATTTAATGTAATGTAGTATTAGGTCTGGCATCACCATGTGTGAGTTAGGTGACTATATAAATATGTTTAGTAAGATAAATAATAGCAATGGAACTTAGATTTATATACTGCTTGATAGTTGTTTTAAGGCATATCTAAGCAGTTTACAGAGTCAGCCTTTTGCCCCCAACAATCTGGGTCTTCATTTTACTGACCTCGGAAGGATGGAAGGCTGAGTCAACCTTGAGCTGGTCAGGATCGAACTCCTTGCAGTGAGCGGTGAGTTAGCCTGCCAATACTGCATGCATTCTAGTTACTGTGCTCACCACGGCTCATATAAAATAAAATATTGATATGGCCTGAATTACTATGACTATCCATGACAGGCACTCAAGAAATGTGGATTGTTGAAAATTTGATATGAAGTGCACCACTGATTGATTTTATATAGCCACCTACCTCACACACTCTGGATGCACAACAATCAAATAAACATAATTAAGATTAATTAAAACACAGCTATTAAAAAAAGGCTGTGGGAGAATGGACCAAAAGCCTTCCCCTTGAGGGCATCCTACTTCCCTGAGATCTTATTGAAAGGGCCAGGTTTTAAGAGATCTCCCAGATGGGAAATCTAGGAGGGTGGGAATCTTTTGAGGGAATTATATTTCAGATGGCAGGTGCCAAGGCAGAAAAGGTCCATTTTACAGCAAGAGCAGGATCTGTACCACGCCTGTGGTGCTGGATCTAATATATGAGCTTGTAATGGAGTAACAACAGGAATTATAATCAGGGGTGGGTTTCTACCGGTTCTGTCCACCTCTGTAGAACCGGTAGCTCTGAAGAGCAGCAGACATAGAACCGGTTCTATGTCTGCTGATGTTTTTGCCCATCCGCCCACCCGGGCTCTTACCTGACCTTTATTTCCTGCTTTTTCAACTTCAGCTGCCATGCGAGGCACAGCTGCAGTTAAAAAAGCAGGAAAAGAGGGCTGTTTCAAAGGCTGCTTCTCTGCATGCAGCATGCTGATGACGATTTACAGGCGCGTGCCGGCAGAGTGCAGGGAAGCACATTGTAAATCACCGAACCTCGTAAATGACCGAACCGGTAGTTAACCCTGTCGTATCCCACCCCTGATAATAATAATAATAATAATAAGAGTATCATTGATTTGCATTAGAACTGTAGACCAGTGGTGGCTAACCCTTTTGGGCTCTTGTGCTGATAATTGCGTGGATGCTTGTGTGTGCACGCTCACATGCCAGCACCCAGAAGGCAATGCACGTGGGTCCCCCCATGCCCCCTGTGCATGCATGTGTGACCCCCCAAGTGTGCTGTGTGTCTCTGTGCATGCTCACGCATCTCCTGCGCATCCATGCACCCCGCGTATACATGCCAGATACCCAAAAATCAGCTGTTAGGTGGGTGGCATGCACGCATGTGCAGTAGACCTGATCTGGGTGAGGGCTTGCGTGCCAGGAGTAATGGCTCTGCGTGCTACTTCTGGCCCGTGTGCCATAGGTTCGCCATCACGGCTGTAGACCATAGAAAGGACAGTTTTACATTTCATTTTCTTTAGCTGAAATCACGCTCCAAGTTTCCCCTGGTATGATTGATATTGATCGCTGTTTTTCCTTCCCTTGAACCTCCAAAATATATCCAATTTCTCAAAACTGAGATCACAGTTGGGGAGGGGAAAATCAAACTTCCCATGCCTTGCAATTCTAATGGAAATCAAATTATTACACTTTAAATAACCCCAACGTACATCTCATTTCAGGGTGGAAATTCACGAACTGTGTGCAGCCCCCCAGCTCTGCTAGAAGAAGAAAAAAAATCATATCCCCCTCCTCTTCCCCCCCCCCTTTTTTTTGTATTTAGGGCTATTTAAAGATTGAAATGTTAAAAATGTGGTCAGGCTTCTCTGAGGCATGGCTATTCTGTAACTCCAGATACTTCTGCTTATATGGAAATAAGCTTATTCCACAGGATGCTCAGTGAGATGTTTTCACATGATTAAGATTTAAGGAGAACCTGTCATCATTTGGGTAGTGGTACCACAGGTAGTCCCTGACTGAAGAGTTATGACCATTTGAAACTACAATGGACCCTGAAAAAAACTACTTACCACCTGGATGATATATATTCCTAGTATGATTTGATTGCTTATTGTGCCCTATGACTATTATTAAGTGTTGTACCTTATGATTCTTGACTCTTGACAAATGTATCTTTATGTACACTGAGAGCATTTGCACAAAGACAAATTCTTTGTGTGTCCAATCACACTTGGCCAATAATGAATTCTATTCTATTCTATGTGGTATGTAAGTTAAGTGCTATTGCTATTAATAACCACCACAAAAAAAAGTTCATAAAATTGGGTGTGGTCACATGATGATTTGCTTGACGACTATCATGATGAACAACCATAATTGAGGGCTCAATTACAGTTATAAATGCAGGACTACCTGTATGCCTTTATTCAGTGAGGTACCCAAAGTTGTGTTCTAAGACCATACAAATCTAATAAATACATAAATAAATACATCTCAATTCTTAGAAAACTTCAGGGTTTTCATAGGTTTATTCCACCCTCTATGCATTCAAGGGGATTCATGTTGCTTTATCCCAATGTACACCAAGCAAATATTGCAGTTGAGAAAGGGAAGGAGGAGGAGGAGGAGGAGGAGGAGGAGGAGGAGGAGGAGGAGGAGGAGGAGGAGGAGGAGGAGGAGGAGGAGGAGGAGGAGGAGGAAGAGGAGGTTTTTCAATAGCAAGAATGTGCTAGAGCAGGTTAAGAGCTTCCAATCAATTAAAGTCTTAAAGTCTTGTAAATTTCAAGCAATGAAGGGTACAATCAATTAATTAAGGTCACAAAATTGTGCTTTTAACTTGCAATCAGCAATAATTATTATTAGCCATTAACTTCCCAATGGAGAAAAGCTGCCGAGGAACATATTCAAAAGTCAGACAATATAGATGGTCCTTGGTTTACAACCATTCATTTATCAACTGTTCCAAATTACACCAGCACTGAAATAAGTGACTTACAACCAATCCTCACTCATTCCTCAATCATTTCAGCATTTCCAAAGTCACATGATCAAAACTCAGGCTTTGAATAGCCAACGTGCATTTATGAAGGTTGCAGCATCAGTCAATGGGAGAAGCTGAGTTCACTTAGCAGCCATGGGACTCATTTAACAGCTGCAATGATTTGCTTAAAAACCATGGCAAAAAAAGTCATCAAGTCGGGCATGATTCACTTAACAACTGCCTTGCTTAGCAACAGAAATTCTGGTTCCAATTGTGGCTGTACGTCAAGTACCTGTATTTGATTTTAAGGCCATGTCTGCTGGATAGGTGTAGAGCCGTATGCCTGGTAACTGTATTAAGCAGTACCACTATAGATCAGTAGGTGGGAGCCAGAACACTCATAGACACCTGGCAATTACAATAGAGTAGAATAGAATACTTTATTGGCCAAGTGTGATTGGACACACAAGGAATTTGTCTTGGTGCAAATGCTCTCACTGTACATAAAAGAAAAGATACAATTAGAACAACTACCCAGCTGTTCCCACTTCTCTGTTCGAAGTGGACTAATTTCTCTCTCTTGGTGTCTCTCTTTGCAGCTCAAGGTCTAATATGCAATGTTTGCAAGTTTAAAGTCGGCCGTGTTTGCATTCGTTCTGATGATCCCTGTCGAACGAACGAAGGCCAGCAGTGTGAAACAACCAAAGTTTATACAGGTACAATTTACAGATGCAGATTAACAGAGTTGGAAGGGACCTCATAGGCAATGATGGGCTGCTACAGGTTTGGACCGGCTCTCCTGTACCAGTAGTTCCAACCACTGACTGGGCCTTCCCACCTGCCCTGGTGCTATCCTGTCCTATGAATCTGTCTTGCTCGCCCCATCCATGCAGCCCAGCTGATTTCCACACTTCACGTGCTCTACTCACCATGGCTGCTGCACATAGGAAATCTGGCCTTCAGGTGCTTTGGAAAATAGCTTGACCCCTTCCTCTCTGTGGCAGCCCCACAAATATTGGAAGACTGCTATCATATCTCCCCTGTTCCTTCTCTTCACTAGACTAGCCATGCCCAGTTCCTGCAACTGTTCATCGTATGTTTTGGTCTCCAGTCCCTGAATCATCCTGGTTGCTCTTCTCTGCACTTTTTCTAGAGCTTCTTTTTTATAGTGTGGTGACCAAAACTGGATGCAGTACTCTAGGTGTGGTCTTACTAAGGCTTTATAGAGTAGTTTTAGTACCTCACTTGGTCTTGATTGTATCCCTCTGTTAATGCAATTTAGGATTGCATTGGCTTTTTTGGCTGCCACTGCATACTGCTGGCTCATATTTATCCAGTTGTCCACTAAGACACACAATTTGAAACACAGAGAGTGAGAGGTGAGGGGTGGAGGGAGGGAGGGAGGGAGGGAGGGAAGGAGAGAGAGGTATATGTTTTGGGACCCATCAAGAAACTTCAAGACCTAAATAACTCATATTTTATTATGGGCTTCTGGGGGACATTTTCAACTTCTTTGTAGGAGTCAAAAGTCTTAGTGGATAGGATGATGTTACAAATTAAGTGACCATATCACCCATACATAGATAGGCAAGAGAAAAATGTGTTTGTTTGTTTGTTTGTTTTAAAAAAATGATGAAATCTATTGTCGGACCAGACTACTTTTATCAAGTGTTCCTTGCCTAAAAAGAAAGTAAGCCACACTGATCACATGAAAACTGTACTGAGGACAATACTCATCGTTGCCATCCTGGTTGAAGAAGATCTGAAGAAGACTTGGAGGCTGCTAATGATTTCTCATCTTTTCATCAGAAATACGAGCAAGGGATCAAATATTATTCTAGAGCAGAATTCCATGGCTTATGCCTTGGGCAAAATTAGAGGAAGAGCATCAACAATGTTGGAAAGACAAATCTGGTGTGAAGAACATAAACTGGGACAACTGGAAGTAAAGCTGGAAGTTAACTTAAATGCATATATTTACATTTGTAGTTTTATATAAAACAAGACTATATTTCATTTCCTTTGTATAAACAGTATTCAAAATTTTGGGGGTTAAATAGGAGCTTCCAGATTCTCTTAAAAAACCTTCTTGTATTACCACCTTGGTTTGGGCTTATAGTAACCTACAACTTGTCTATTGCCCATCCCTGTTTTAGAAATACTTGAAATATCTCAGTACTCCAGTTCCTCAACCGACTACATTGAGACTAGAGTGGAAATAAAATGATAGACATATATAAATAAAGTGAAGAAGATTCAGTTCTTGATGGCTACCTGGGCACAAGGATGTCGTTATCTTGTCAACAGTATGAAAGCGATCTGTCATTGCTTTCTTTGAGGATGTCCCAAAATGCTTTTGCAAAAGGCAACTGGATTCTGTTTTTTCTTGAAGAAAGAAAAAACAAATAAACTCCAATTGCCTTTTTAAAAAGCACCCTTGGGACAACCATGACCTGGAGGATTGAGAATCTCCATAGACTGTCAAGGTTCCAAGTAATAAATCCATTGCAAGCAAAACTCTGAGACAATTGAATCCCTCACAGAATCCATTTATTGGAAATATCATATTGGCACATATCTGGTGAAAACTGACTCTGAAAACTCCCACGGTTTTCACCTTATTAAAAGTAAAGATTTTCTACTTTCTCAAAAACAATCAGCCACATCGTGGTCCAATCACCGTGCAGTCCAACAACCGGGTTGCATCACTCTGCCTTCTTCCGACCAGGTGTGAGAATGTCCTTGGGTCCCAAGAGAAAGTATTTTGCTTTGGCAACAAAATTCCTTCTATCTAAAATCCCCCCTTCCTTGTCCCTCAGCTCCAGTGTGGCAACACTGAAGTGGACAAAATGGCTTTGGTCAGGCCAGCTTCAAGGTTGACATAGACATTCTTTGAGGATACTTTTCACCTTCCTGGAATTGCCTACTCCAAGGGGGTCAAACTCCCAGTCCATGGGCCAGATGCGTCAGGTGCTGGCTACGCTCACATTTGGTTTAGCAAAGGGGAAAGAAGTCACAATATGTGACGTGATGCAACTATGACAATACAAGTTTGACACTCCTGGCCTACACCCTTGGGATTCTTTGATACTATAACATCTGAACTGTAACCAGACAAAACCTAGGTTAGTTTTTGAATCCAGTTAAGATCATGCAAGAGGGTGCCATCTGGTAAAACTACCTGTAAGTAAAGCAGGTCTCATAAACTTCAGTTTTCAAAATGTCTTCTCATATAGCTTCCCCAAGATGGAGCAAAGGTCCTGTGATGGCCCAGAGTGGGATACAAAAAAAAAAAGTCACAAAAAAACCGGGGAAGCCCCTTTTATTCCTTCACTTTGCTTCCAAGCCCCAAATATCCTTAACTGAAGACAAAAAAACTACCACACAAACAGTTACAAGAAAGAGGAAAAAAACAACACAAACCAGGCAAGATAAGGGTTGGAGGACGTCCACAGATAACAGAACACACACTGGGAAGGACGCCAAACTCAGAGAGGAACCATAAATTAGAGATATTTCCATGCTTTGTTTCCAGCGCTCGCCCGTACGCAGGTCCGTCCTCTTATTCAGTTGTCACAGCTGCAGCCCATGAAGAGGATCAAGGCCCCCTCCTCCCAAGTAGACCATGTCTCTCCCTTATCCTCTCCTCCCTGCATGCCCTAGGATGGAGAGGAGATGGGCCTGGGTCCTCCTCTGACTGCCCAGCTGGCCTTTGCCCTTCCCCAGCCTCCACCACAACCTCCGGAGCCATACTTCCACTCCCTGTGGCTGTTCCTCCTCTCCCTCAGAGTCAGTCTCCACCAGGGGCATAACAGGTCCTAACTTCTAATATTTATTTTTCTCACTTCTTCTCCCACCAGGCAGACTAGAGCTTTTCACGAAACATGACTGCAGCAAAATGACTGAACTCTGCAACAGGACCGAACAGAGGGATGACGTTTTTGACATGACTTACAATCGCACTTGCTGTACTACTGACTTATGCAATGGGGGAATGATCAGCCAGCCCAGCCTCACTCTCTTTACTGGCCTCAGCTTGGCACTTGGTTGGTGGCTTACATGCTAATGTATAAATTAAAACAACAACGATGGCAACAATAGTGGAAGGCTATACTCTTCTCATCCTGAAGCAACCCTTAGGACCAAGACTCCAGTCCCCCACATACTCAGTTCACTTCTCATGGCTAAAGAGAATAAATTTGAAAACCTGGCAATTTCACTCCCTCACTATCTTAATGTTGATTCTACTGTTATCAAGAAAATTTTGTGTGGTGCATTTTCTTGTGTGAACCCATTAATTCATTAATGATTTAAGATATAGTGTAAAATTAGCCAACTGAAATGTGTTGAGCATTTGTAGAACTGAGTTTTCCTCCCTCCGGTAATCTTTCAGGAAGGTGTCTTGGACCTACTCTGTGAAATTTTAACTCAGGAGCTCTGAATGATGGTTTATCAAGCAGACACTATCCTTGTTGGTTTGTTTTTGCTTTTTCATATCTATATGAGAAGACTTGGCCAGCCCTCAGTGGACTACAACATTTGTTGTTTGTTTGTTACTTAATAAATGTTTGCCTTGGTAAACTGGAAGTACTGACAGCCTTGGCTAGTATCAATAAAAATGAATGTTTCATATTTATACATGTTGATTTAATCCAGGCAAGTGTTAAAAATCCAACCATTGCCTGAAGATCATCCCTTCTATTTCAAGTAGATGGTAAGAGCAAACGTAAGAGATTAAAGGTGAATAATCATGGATTCTATGTACTCAGCAAAGCATGTTCTAGGTCAGTGGCCCCCAATCCTTTGGGCACCAGGGACTGGTTCCATCGACCAAGGGTTTGGGACCCATGCTCTATGTACTCTTCATGTGCCACAGAAATAAACATGGATCAGTTTTCACTTAATGCTTAACTTTTCTTCCATCTCCAAAGTCTCTCATTCCCTCCCTAGCAAATTGTGTATTGTAAATCTCTCAGAACAGGGACCTATCATCTTGATAAAATAAAAAGGATTCTCAAGAAGATAACAGCAAAGTAAAAGGGTAACTAAGATATTGAACACTACATTTTTTCAGGTATGTTCTAAACATGCAAAGAGCATAGAGAGATCTGGTCTGTTTGTAGGATCATCTCACTGCCCAAAATTGTTAAAATTAGCTATGAGGGAAGAAATTATTGATTGTATGAGGGGTCCTTAGTGCTCTCTGAGTTTGATTGTTTTCTGGCAGATGTTTCATTACCCAAACATCAGTGCAGTGATGATGTTACCTAGTTTGGAGAACTACAAGAAAACAACCAAGCTCAGAGTGTACCCTTGTTTCGACCCTGAGCTACAAATATTCTTCATTGTTGGTATTAAGTTTATTACTTTATTTATTAATCAAATTTGTATGGCCACCTATCTCACAGAAGAGCTATGAAGAGCTTTGGTTTTTTTAAAAAATAACATGTAGGTTGTAATCCCATGTAGGTTTATCAGAAGGTATGTGTGAGTGTGCACAAGTCTGTATCTTCAATGTTGATTCCAACAACTTCCTGATAAATCACCAACATTTTTAAAGTGTTTGGAATTGCCTCCTTCTTTTTACACAGAGAGAGAGATTTATCTTTAAATTTACCATTCAATCTATATAGAAATAAACTGAGTCTCACTGAAAAACTAAAGTTGTCAACAATTGAGAATGCGTACGTCTTGAATCCATCCCATAACACCAGGAAGATAATTTCTTTTTATTTTCTTGTTTATTTATTATTCTCTTTGCTGAGCTCTGAGTGGTATAGTGGCCTAGTGGTAAAGACACTCACCTCCCATTCAGAAGGTTGAGTGTTCAATCCTAGGCAGTGACAGATGTTTCTCTATCAGGCCGCAAAGAGAAAATATTTGCTGCAAAAACTCTGTGTGGCATCCTGGAAGGGCATCCAGTTAGTAAAGTCTCAGCTCTACTCAGTTGCCCTGATCCCACCCTGAAGTAAGGGATTACAGAGTCACAAAAAGAAAAGAAATTCTCTTTGCTTAACTCCTAGTTTAATGAAGTCAATGCTCTTCATAACATGAAAAAAAAAATCTAATCACGTTAATCCCCTCCTCCATTCAGAATTGTATAACAGATGCTATAACTTGAAATTAAAATTGAGCTATGGCTGGACAAGACTATGTAAGAAGAGTCCTCATATCTGCTAGAATGTGAACATTAAAAAGAAATATCATATCTATCTTTTTAAACACATTCCTGGAAGAGTCCAATCAGAGGTGGCATTCAGCAGGTTCTGACCAGCTCTGGAAATTTTGAGTAGTTCAAAGAACTGGCAAATGCCACCTCTGACTGGCCCCGTCCCCATCTATTCTCTGCCTCCTGAGTCCCAGCTGATTGGCTGGGTCTTCTTTTGTTGCCCTGCATAGGAGAATGGAGCTGGAAAGCAGGTTAGTGGGGTGGGGAGGGAATGGGATTTTGCAGTATCCTTCCCCTGCCATGCCCACCAAGACACGCCATGCCCACCAAGCCACGCCCACAGAACCGGTAGTAAAAAAATTTGAATCCCACCAATAAACATCAAATAATATTTTCTTATGAATGAATTTTGTACTTAAATCATAAGAAGTATATTTTACATTTCTTAAGATTTGGACCCATTGATTTCCCAGATGGGATAGTCCAGTTCCTCAGTCCACATTTCATGTATATAACTCTCCAATTATTTTCTTGACCAAAATTATAATTTTGGATTTCAGACATCTTTCCAATCTCCCAGTTTGCATAACTGATGCAAGGCAATACAGCTTTAGAACAAGGGTGTTTGCATTTGGGGTATCCATCCTGTATTTTAAAAGTCATGCAGTTCTCCTTGTTCATGTTCTAAGGAAAAGCAGTTAGTCGAACTGGATCAACAGGTCTAATAAATACCCCCCCGAAATTTTCATTCATATGGGTTTGAATGCTTTCCCTCATGATTAAATGGCACACTAAGACCTTTTCTAAACAAGGGGGGAAAAGATGTCAGGCCACATGGGCAGTTCAAGTAAGGGAAGTCACACAAAGGGGTTATCAAGAGAAACATCATCTCCTCAAAGGTCTCATCCCCGCCCAGAAGGGACAACTAGAGAGTAGGGAAGGGTAAATAGTATCCAGACACAATGCTTATAATTTTCTAATATTACTTGTAGAAGGAACACCAAAGCCTGAAAAAATAACTTGTCAATGTACCCCAATGTGCACACATCCCCTATGATATTCGATTCTAGTCAAACAATGGATTAATATTAATGGATGAATTGATATTAAAAAGAATTGAAGAATGACTTTACCAAACAACGATTGTTCAAACATTCTCCCAGTCTCTGGATCTGAGTCAGTGGTGGGATTCAAAAAATTTTGCTACCAGTTATGTGGGCATGGCATACTGTTAAATCTCCATTCCTTCCCCACTAACCTGCTTTCCAGCTCCGTTCTCCTATGCAGGGCAGCAAAAGAAGACCCAGCCAATCAGCTGGGACTCGGGAGGCAGGGAATAGATGGGGGCGGTGCCAGTCAGAGATGGGATTTGCCGGTTCTCCGAACTACTCAAAATTTCCACTACCGGTTCTCCAGAACTGGTCAGAACCTGGTGAATACCCACCTCTGGTCTGAGTGAACTATTGCAACAATAGCATCACAGCAAATCTTGGATTCTATAGAAGGGCTGGATCCATGCTTAAGACTTGAACATTGGTATTGAATGGACAAGAGAGAAACTCTGACAGGCTTTCAAGATTTTGTTCCCTTGCCCCACAGCAATTAAGTGACATCGCTGAGATTCTTATGATGTTTATCTCCTCACTTCAGACTCCTACAAAGAATCGCTGGAAGAACTGAATATCTTCAGTCTGAAGGACAGAAGGTTATGCAACACACACAATAGAAGTTTTTTTAAATCCTTGAAGGGCTGTCACAAGGAGGAGGATGCCAACTGATCCCCTGTAGCACCATATGATAGGACAGGGTCGTCAAACTCAATTTTATTGAGAGCTGTATCAGGGTTTTGCTTGACCTTGGGGGGGGGGGGACAGGGGGGCATGGCTAGCTAGACATCACTTGTGCTGGGGACACCTGTGGTGTTCCAAACACTCTGCCAGTGAAAATGGGCTCCCGAGCTCTGTTTTCAGCTGCGACAGCTTTCTGCAACCCTCTGCAGGTGAAAACAGTGGTATTGGTGAAAAATATTGGCCACAATATTGATTTGGAACATTGGGAAAAAATGTGGGGACCAAATTATAAATTAACTATGTCTTCAGCGTACAGGGAAAACATATACAAAATGTTTTATAGGTGGAATCGATCTCCTGCTAGACTAGCAAAAATGTTTAACCTAAGCCCAAATTGCTGGAATTGTAAGAAAGAAAAAGGCAATTATTTTCATATGTGGTGGACCTGCCCAGAGGTCAAGAAGTATTGGAACATAATTGGACTATGGCTAGAAGAAATAATAAAACAGAAAATTGAACCTAAACCAGAACTATTTCTATTAGGCATAATAACAGAATAATATAATAAAAAAGACAAATATATTATGTTACATATTTTAATAGCTGCTAGGATTTCATACGCACAATTTTGGAAGCAGGAAAATGTACCACCAGAGGGTGTTGTTCAGCTTGGTTTTTAAGCACAGTTAAGCCTCCTTTAGGACTGAAGTTTCTATTATTCAGTGCAGACTCACCGGCAAGCAAATTTGAGAGACTGAGCAAGCCAATGACAGATAGATAGATCACTGAATGATTCTGTGAGCAACTCAATCTGCCTGCCTGCTTTGCCTGATTTTGGGTAAAAGTTGCTCTTTTTTTAAATAAAAAATTCAATATTTATATACATGGTGTGTTGTGAGTTAATTTTGTGAGTTTGCTTGCAAGCAAATTTTATGTGACAGACTGAGCTAGCCAATGGCAGATAGATAGATTTCTGAATGAATCTGTGATTCTGTGAGCAACTCAATCTGCTTGCCTGCTTTGCCTGATTTTGGGTAAAAGTTGCTCTTTTTTATAAAAAATTCAATATTTATATAAATATCTATAATATTTACATACAAGCCATGCCCAGCCAGTCACATGCCCACCAAGCCAAACCCACAAATTAGGCCACACCCACAGAACTGATTAGTGGTCCCTGGGATTTAAAATTATGAGTTTGGCAGTCCCTGAGGTCCAAAAGTTGGTGTCCCCTGGTTTAGTGAGTCAAGGCTGGCTGAAGCCGGGCAGTTAGCTAATATGATAGAGTGCAAGAGGTAGTGGGATCAATACTCACATTCTCTAGTCAACTCTCTTCTCAATTTTGACATCCATATACAAAATCACCCTCATTTGAAGCCCATTTTGACATATTACCTTGCATTTGTCTGTGTCTTCATATGCACTGGGAAGTATCCCTAAGAGGCAGTTGGGGAATTGTTCAGCCTGTGAAAGGTTTATTAATAATTATTTTCTATCTGAGGACTATTAATGAGGAAGAGGAAGAGGAGGAGGAAAAGGGGTCTTGTTAGTCCCCTATGAGACTTTAAATGCCAGCCTTGCCATTCATTCAACCTATCTATGATCTCTTATCAATCTAGGAGTGGGCTTCAAAAATTTAGCAACCAGTTCTCTGCAAATTTAGCAACCAGTTGCTGGGTAGGCGTGGCCATGGCGGCCATGGCGGCCATGGTGGACATGGCAGCCATGGCCTGGTTGGCCTCCTGTACCATGGCTGGGGGGGGCTGTTTTCACCCTCCCTAGGCTCCGGGGGCTTTCCTCAAGCCTCCAGGAGACCCGTTTCCCCCTCCCCAGGCTCCGGAGGCTCTGTGGAGGCTGGAAACAGGCCAATTGAATGAATTGAGTGGACATAGAGT
The DNA here is from genome assembly GCF_049901735.1 of Notechis scutatus. Taxonomy (NCBI): domain Eukaryota; kingdom Metazoa; phylum Chordata; class Lepidosauria; order Squamata; family Elapidae; genus Notechis; species Notechis scutatus. The sequence goes on along the minus strand of NC_142010.1, from coordinate 17,461,722 downwards.
GAGTGTGGTGGTGGGGATAAAGGGGTGCTAGTTGTGACCCATCTGGTGCAGTGAGGAAAGGGGTGGTGCCGGCTTGAGGGCACTGAGACCAAGTGCTCTAGTGCCTGTCAGGTTCACCTGACTGTTTGCAAGTTGGAGAACTTTCCCTTTTAGATCAATAAAAGAGTGTTGAAGATGAGGGATGGATGGAGGGATCCTTGATGCTCTCCGAGCTAGCTTGTTTTCTTGCAGAAGTTTCATTACCTAAACTGGGTAACATCATCAGGGCTAGGAAGTAGAGGGGTTTTCTCTCAGTTTATATTCTAGTGGCTTGCCTGTCAATGTTGGTGGGAGTGATCTTGCAGGTACTGTGGTTGGGCTGTTTAGTGTTGGCTTCTTTCTTGACTGGGGTATTGTTGACTTGATTGTTGGTCTGATGTTAATCCTGGAGTTAATCAATGCTCATTTAGGTGCTGATTGCTGGTGGAGAGGTGCTTAGATCTTTTTATTCTCTTTTTAACTAGTTGATTGTCTGTTTTGCATGGTCTGATGATATCACTGTCAGATTTGGAAGCCATATTGAGACCTGATGCTCCCACACTGACACATTTCTGAGCCTGGAAAAATGGGAGGGGGAATTTCTTGGAGTGTATGTAGTTAGACATAATAACATTATTTTTCTAATTCAAGGTCATGTTAGTTTGCGCATAAGTGAGGGGAAATCTTAACTTGGGATGGATGGTGATTGGGGCATGTGATGTGATGATGGGTGCCGGGGATGGATTTGTAGTTTTTACTTATTGTAAGGAAGCCCGGAACTTTCAGATTCGGGATTCCCCAGTTGTGCCAATTATTATCCAAAATAAAAAGTACTTTTGAGAAGAAGTCTGTCTCGGAGTTATTGGTTAGAGTGGAGGTTTTCTGGAATGCTGACATTATCCCAAATATCTAAATAGCTACCAGCACCCTGAAAGGGGGCTGTCAGGGGTGCTGAGCCCCAGCATGGACCCAAAGCTGGAGCAGTGTGAAGACTCAGCGACGATGGAAGAAAAGGAGGAATCTGCAGAAGGAGTGGTGGGAACGGATACCGGAGGACTGATTGAGACCTGGTGTCCTACTTCTGAAGAATTTGTACAAGCTATTGAAGCTGCAGAGGAAAGACGGAGGCTAGGCACTCGGCCCAAAGAAACAGATTCCTGGAAAAGCTGCCAGACTGAGCTGAATCCAGAGATGGGACCAGGGGAGAAGCTGCCTGAACACCTTTCCTACTCCAGCCCTGTTAGGAATATGGGTTACCTAACAGCTATTTGGGCTAGAAATATATAAACCAGGATAAACATTTTAGTACTATATCTTTAAGGGAATGCAAGAGCATGCAATTGGGTCAAACAGCCATAAGATGGAGCCAGAAACCTGTTGTAATGACGAGGCAGTCAAGGTGTTTGATCATGATCAACTGATTCATGATGATCTTTATTGAAATCTAGTCTTGCATTTATACACATTTTTAGTAATCCTCTAACATTGGTTAACTTTGGTTTCTGCTTGACTTTCGTTATTGTTCAGCATAGTAACTAACACAATTAATGATCTCTAGTCAAAGTCCAACATATGTTTACTTCCTCTCTCTAATCCTCCTTTAGATGAGTAACTTTATTTGCCTGAGTTGTATCTGCTTGGAACCATTCTTTTCTCTTTGAGGTTTGCCATCAAAGATAAAGACATTCCTGCAATTACAACTCTACAGAAACCTGGGTTGTCTGAGTCTCAGAAGAGAGCACGAGTGTATGTCTGTTTCCTTCTGTTGGAAAGTATTGCCGTTGCTCCATTTTTCCTAATTGACTGATATTACTGGATTTAATGAAAGTCTGTTACTGAACTGTTTTTGATTGGCTGGCTCTCCTTTTGTTGCCCTGCACAGGAGAACGGAGCTGGAAAGCAGGTTAGTGGGGTGAGAAGGGAATGGAGATTTTACAGTATCCTTCCCCTGGCATGGCCACTAAGCCACGTCCACCAAGCCATGCCCACCAAGCCACGCCCACAAAATTGGTAGTAAAAATAATTGAATCCCACCACTGGGGAGCACCCCTGACACCTTCAACAGATGGCAGAATCTGCCCTTCCTCAAAGATTCACAAACCACCATTTGGACAGAGGGTTTAATCAACCCAAAAGGGGAAGGGTTCAGAACAGTGGTGGGATTCAATTTTTTTTACTACCTGTTCCGTGGGCGTGGCTTGGTGGGCGTGGCAGGGAAAGGATACTGTAAAATCTCCAGTCAGGTTGGTATTTGCTGGTTCTCCGAACTACTCAAAATTTCTGCTACCGGTTCTACAGAACTGGTCAGAACCTGCTGAATACCACCTCTTGTTCAGAATTTAGTGGCCTACGTTACCACTGTGAGGATCTTGTCCAATTCCTCAGGATGTCCCAGTTCAAACTCTTTCCAGATAACTGAGTTCAGAAGTGCCTTGGTCACTTCCAGGGGATCCAGCCAGAATAAGACCAGTTTAATCTCCCCAGTTTCTTGTCCTCAGATGCTGTAATATGGTAGAACAAGGATTCCAGCCTGTTGGGGAATTAGCTCAAATGGTAGAGCGCTTGCTTCGCATGCAAGAGGTAGCAGGATCGAAGCCTGCATTCTCCAGTTATTATTACTATGATTCACTTTTGGCTTCCCTATAAGAAGTCAAGTCCCGGGCAAATTGTGCATATTATCCTAAATTTCTACCCTGTTGCAAAAGAATCCAGGCAGGCAGTTGGGCATTAGTGGCAATACTAACCAACCTCTTGCTTTGCTTGCAGGAGACAGTGTGATCGATGCCCGCCTTCATCAGAACGTTTTTTGGGTTGATCCACCCCACCCCCCTCTATGTGATTCTGCATAACAGCTTCTAGATGGCTCTTTTTTGAGAAACGATGCAGCAGAACTAACTAGGATGTGGAGCAATCAGCTCAAATGATAGAGCGCATACGTGAATGAAATAGCAGGGGCAATGGCTGCATTCTGCTAATCAAACATTTTGCCAGCTTATATGACTTTTTTTTTAATGTCTTTAGTTTTTGCATTCTAATTCTTGAAGTTTGGTGGGTCAAGAGTAATTTGAGCTGGGGAATTAGCTCATATGGTAGAGCGCTTGCTTTGCATGCAAGAGGTGGTGGGATCGATGCCCACATTCTCCAGTCACATGTTTACTTTATTTTGGCCATATTATTTGACCATTTTTACCTCCTCCATTGCCATCCCTGTATAAAATCATTCTCATCAAATCTCTTTTTAGATATGACTTAGCACTGTGATGGCGAACCCAGGGGTGGGATTCAAATTTTTAACAACTGGTTCTGTGGGCATGGCTTAGTTGGTGGGCATGGCTTGGTAGTCATGTGACTGGCTGAGCATGGCCAACTCAACATCACTCACATCGAGGCACGCATCTCCTTGCCTGGCCTCTCATGACTGTGGGGATGCTGCAACAGTCATAAGTGTGAAAAATGGTCATATGTCACTTTTTACAGTGCCATTGTAACTTTGAATGGTCACTCCACACAAGCAAAGTACCAGCAAAAGAGGGGGAAAAAACTCCAGAGAATTTCCTGAGACAGGAAGTCTAGTCCTGCCAAGAATGTAATAAGGGTTAACGGAGAGGCAACACCAGAATGTTTCCTTCCTGCCTTCCTCACAGGATTAGGCCAGTAATTTCTTCTAACAACCGGTTCTCCAAACTGCTTATAATGTTAAAAACTGGTTCTAGCGAATAGGTGCGAACTGATAGAATCCCACCCCTGCTTACAGCTGCGCAATGACTCCAAGCTAGGCCCTCACTTATCCCAGGGCTGTCAAACGTGTGGCTCACAGGCTGGATGCATCATGCACTGGCCACACTCATGTCCAGTTTAGCGAAGGGGGAAAAGTCACAAAACATTACCTGATGACGCTGTAATGACACAAGTTTGACACCCCGGCTTAACCCATCCTTCCAGGAGCGTTGGTAGTTTTCCAACTGATCTCCACAACAACCCTCTGCTTTCTCTTCTTCTGTCAATTCTACTAAAGTCATCTATTGTATCAAGTCACAGTTCTCTAATTGTTTCAAGACATTCAGAAAGGTGATTGGCACTGGACTGACTTACATGTGAGGAGGAGGAGGAGGAGGAGGAGGAGGAGGAGGAGGAGGAGGAATCTTATTAGCCAAATGAGACTTTAAATTTTAGCCTTGACATTTTCCAACATATCTAGAATCTCTGATACCCGTCTCTCTGTCTGCGTATTTCTGTCTATCAATCAATCATCTAACTGACAAGACTTTAAGAACCAACTGTGTGCTGTGCTGCATTATGGAGTTATATTGGGAGCTAGAGATTCTCAAGTCAGAGATTTCATTTTGTCAACAAGCAATGATCAGTGAGATCCAAGACTGAAAAATGAAAAGTTAAATGGCAATTAAAATATCGGAAAGAAACATCAAGGGGACTAGAAGTGATATTCAGGAGGTCCTGACCAGTTCTGGAGAACAAGTAGCGGAAATTTTGAGTAGTTCAGAGAACCGGCAAATGCCACCTCTGACTGGCCCTGCCCCCATCTCTTCTCTGCCTTCTGAGTCCCAGCTGATTGGCTTGGTCTTCTTTTGTTGCCCTGCACAGGAGAACGGAGCTGGAAAGCAGGTTAGAGGAGTGGGGAGGAAATGGGGATTTTGCAGTATCCTTACCCTGCCATGCCCACCAAGCCAAACCACGCCCACCAAGCCACGCCCACATAACCAGTAGTAAAAAAAATTGAATTCCACCGCTGAAGGAGACATAATTAAATGTTGAAGTGCCGCCATCTTTTTTTATAAAATAATCATTCTTAGAACACCAGAGCCTATTGCTGGGAAAGATTGAGAGCAATAGAAGAAGGGGATGACAGAGAATGAGGTGGATGGATGGAGTCACTGAAGCAGTCGGTGTGAGCTTAAATGGACTCCAGGGGATGGTAGAGGACAGGAAGGCCTGGAGGGACGTTGTCCATGGGGTCGCGATGGATCAGACATGACTCCGCAACTAACAACAACAACAAGCTGGAAACAGCAACTGGGCAGGATTCTGGGCAGATATACAGCAACTGGGCAGATATACAGAGGCAGGGGTGGGATTCAAATTTCTTAACAACTGGTTCTTGGACATGGCCTAATTTGTGGGTGTGGCTTGCTGGTCATGTGACTGGTTGGGCATGGCTTGTATGTAAATATTATAAATATTTATGTAAATGTTGAATTTTTTATAAAGAAAAGCAACTTTTACCCAAAATCAGGCAAAGCAGGCAGGCAGATTGAGTTGCTCATAGAATCACAGATTGACTTAGAGATCTGTGTTTCTGCCATTGGCTATCTGAGTATGCACTTAATAATAGAACCTTCAGTCCTAAGGGAGGTTCGGCTCTGCTTTTAAGATCTAAAGATTATCTATCTAGAAAGCAAGAAATCCAACGATTTCCTGCTTTCTAGCTAATATAAATCTCCTGGCACAGCAGAACAGCTGATGGTCAGGGGGAAAAAAGGAAAAATAGCAACTTAGGAGGCAAGTTTGTCAAGTAAGGAGTGAGTGGGCGGGGAGGATTCCCGCAGCCCATGAGGGCGGCATAGCCTTGTGTTCCTACACAGCCTGGATTAATTGCTTTGAGGGGTGCTCTGGGATGATATTTCTCTGCGGACCACCAAAATTTTCTCACGGACCACCAGTGGGCCACAGACCACCAGTTGGCAACTGTTGGTCTAGATCAGGGGTGTCAAACTTGCGATGACACATTGTTGTCATATGATGTATCACAACTTTTCCCCCCTTCACTAAACCGGGGGTGAGCATGGCCAGCGCATGACGTATCCAGCCAATGGGCCATCAGCTTCAACCATAACAATACAAGAGCACACAATAGATACAAACTCAAGGTTAACTGCACTAAACTTGATTGCAGGAAATACGACTTCAGCAACAGAGTGGTCAATGTCTGGAATACTCTACCTGACTCTGTGGTTTCTTCCCCAAACCCCAAAAACTTTAACCTTAGACTGTCTACTATTGACCTCACCCCTTTCCTAAGAGGCCTGTAGGGGTGTGCATAAGCGCATCAATCGTGCCTACCATCTCTGTCCTATTGTTTCATTTTATTTTTCTTATACGTATCCATCTCATGTGTTCATAACTATTTTTATACTTATACCTGTTATCTTGTAAGCAATTGACAAATCAAATAAATCAAATAAATAAATATATTGATTCAAGGGGCTTCCTTTGATGGAGGTAGGTTGGATTGCACTCTCAGTATGGAACATCAATCTTCTGCTAGTTTTTGTATATTATCTTGGTTTCTTTCTTGGGAAATTTTGCAACAGTGCTAGCCAACAGCTGGGGAATTAGCTCAAATGGTAGAGCGCTTGCTTAGCATGCAAGAGGTAGCAGGATCGATGCCTGCATTCTCCAACCATTCTTCTTTATTTTACCCCATCCATAGAAAGCCCTTCTCCAGTTTCTGCATCTCCTCCAATGTTGTGCTTCTAAGTTGCTGAGAAATGTATCTTAATGCTGGGTGACTACTTAGCCTGACGAGATAGAATGGAATGGAATGGAATGGAATAGAATAGAATAGAGTAGAATAGAATAGAATAGAATAGAATAGAATAGAATTTTTATTGGCCAAGTGTGATTGGACACATAAGGGATTTGTCTTGGTGCAAATGCTCTCAGTGTACATAAAAGAAAAGATACATACATCAAGAGTCAAGAATCATCAGGTACAACACTTAATAATAGTCATAGGGTACAATAAGCAATCAAATCATCCTAGGAAACAGTCAATATAAATCATAAGGATACAAGCAACAAAGTTACAGTCATATAGTCACAAGTGTTAGGAAATGGGTGATAGGAAGGATGAGAAGATTAATAATAATAGTAGAACAGACTTCGTAAATAGTTGGACAGTGTTGAGGGAATTATTTGTTTAGCAGAGTGACGGCATTCAGGAAAAAACTGTCCTTGTGTCTAGTTATTCTGGTGTGCAATGCTCTATAGCAGGGGTGGGCAAACTTTTTGGCTCGGGGGCCTCATTGACTTTTAAAATTTGACAGACGGGCTGCCACCTGGTGTCGAAATGCCTGTCATTACAAGTCAAAATCAAATGAATGCAATCATTCAATCATTCACATCAAACCTTAATTCTGTACCAATCTTGGCGGGCAGATTAAAAAGACCAACGGGCCGGATGTGGCCCATGCAGGCCATAGTTTGCCCACCCCTGCTCTATAGTGTTGTTTTGAGGGTAAGAGTTGAAACAGTTTATGTCCGGGATGTGAGGGATCTGTAAATATTTTAACAGCCCTCTTTTTACCTCGTGCAGTATACAGGTCCTCGATGGAAGGCAGGCTGGTAGTAATTGTTTTTTCTGCAGTCCTAATGATGGGATCTTTTTCATTTAAGAGCTTTATCTATGAATCCATGTATCTGTGTTTGTAGAGGAGAGATACAGATGTAGGGAAAGCAGTAAAGAATTGTGTGTTGTTAATGCTTGCTGTGTGGGGCAGGATCCAACATGTGTGGACAATGCTTGCCAGACACAGCAAGCCCAGACTCCTTTCATTTTGGAACAAGACAGTCTGTAAGGCAGACTTCTGAATCCTATAACCTGGAGTCACAGAGATGGATGATGGTTTTACCCATCCTGGAAAGGATACCCCTTTTGTTTCAGTGAGCATTTCAGTGTTTGAAAGGGTGTGTGTGTGGAAAGATAAGCAGAAAGTAAATGGTCAAACTAATGATTGCAACATTCTCTTTTACACCCCTGTTAAAAGAGTTGCTGCTTTGCTTTCTTGCTTTAAAGCCCACCTGTAGAAGTTTTCTGTACCAAGTCAGACTCCAAGATTATACCTGAGACCCCTACATGCACCCTTGTTTAACAAAGAGACTAGTGACAAGTGGGAGACCCTATGTGGTGGTGGCCCCAGCTCATAGTTGTATGTGCTCACTAGACAGAATCACCTTTGGTTCCTTTGTGCAAGAGGAAAAGTTTCTTCCCCTTTCCTAGCCAAAACAATTTTTAATGCTTTTCTGTGTTTGTATTGCTGTTAGCTTTGATGTTTTTTTTTTTTTTGCTGCCATGGTCTTCTTACTGTCACGTTCTTATTTTTCATTTAATTTTTAAAATACCTGTCACTCTAGGCAACAACAAAAAATGCAAACTTGCATGGTGAAATTTGTTTCAGGAGGCTGTATTAGCTTACTAGGGAGAATATTTATAGAAACCGTTCTTGTCCTGGCATCCTCCTCTCTGTTTTGTGGGATTTTTTTCCTTTCTCAAATGAAGGCAAATATATGTGTCCCAGGATAACGTTGCAGGATCCAATCCGGGTCAGTCACTGGGACCAGAGGAAAACAGATTCTTAAAGGCAACCCCAGTCTTGCTGCATCCAGCAGAGACCTGAAGTCTTTAGATGGATATTTTGTGCCCATTAAGAAATCCAGGCCAGCCTAAAACAACTTCATCTGCAGGGATGGGATTAAAATTTACAAACATCTCCATCCAAATTCTAAGAACAGGACATGATCTTTGGAACATAATAGGATTAACCCACCACCATTAGAATAGCCAAAGACACCAGGCTTTTACTACTTTGTATAACCCACTGCAGCATCTCAGAACCCTATAAAAATCCATGTAGTCATCAAGCCAATTTGTCAGCTGTCCCAGAACTCCATGCTGTTGTTGGTTCTGCTCATCAATAAACAGAGTCCTTCTTTCCAATCAGCCTCCATTTTATTTCCAGCGTCTTTCTCTCCTGGCTTGGAACCAGGCCAGATTTTTCTTCCAACACCTAGCTCTGCTTGAAGGCTTAAGAAGGGAAACTCAACCTCACTTTGCATCAGTAGGATTCACTCTCAAAAGAAAGAGGCCTTGAGCTTCTTGGAGAGACACCTTTAGAAGTTTGAAAATCAATGATATATTATCTCTCTTGTTGTTTTTCTCAATATTATATTGTGGGAGGCCACTCCTCCCCCAGAGAAGAATGAAGTATTTTGAGGAATATTAAAAAAGGCAGAATATTACATTTCCCTAAATGAGAAATGGAGAAACATGTTTTTTTTAGAGACAGGAAGCAGATTCAGTCTTTCTTAATAGCCCCCAGCAGATATTTTGTGCCCATTAAGAAAGATTGGGCTGGCTGATTCAGAAACCAGCCCCAGTCTCCATGCCCCCAAGTAGAAACTGAGGAGGTCACCTTTTAGAAATGCAGATCTGATAATCCACTGAAGACAGGATATTCTGGAAAAAAAAGGCAGACAGGTAGGATTAGAAGCAGCCCAGTCCAAAGCAGTCCAAAGCCCCTTCATTGCACCACCCCCAGAGCAGTCCAAACTTCAACCAAACTTAGCTCAGACAAACACCTAGGACTTGCATTTCCTCTTTTGCCTATATAGCCAGCTATGACCTCTACATAACTCCTATATGACCCCATAGGATTCTGACAACAGCCAATAGAATACACGTTCTTGCACAGGAACAGGAAGCTCAAGTGCAAAGGCCAAAGAAGGTATAACCCACACACCCACACACCCAATCTCAACTCCATTTTGTCAGCTTCCCAGAACAGCAAACCTATGTGGTTCTGCTTCATCATTAAACCTTCTTTTCCATCAGCCTCCGTGTTTCCAGTGTCTTTCTCCCAGCTTGGAACTGAACTATATGGATATTCCTTTCCACGATAGAGTCCCAAGTCCTTCCACCTTTCTTCACAGAATTTGGTTTTTGATCCCTGGTGATGCCCATTGTTGTTTGAAACTTTTCATGGTGCTCCCTAAAATGTCATGTGCCTTTCTTAAAACCACACCTCCTACTCTGCTTGCAATGAGTGACTATTCAAGATATTTTGACCCAGGTACTGCAACTAATCCAGGTTTGGGAATGTATTTTTAACTTGTATTTCTCAACAGTGATCCTGTAAAGTAGAATTAGGAGGTTGGTAGGGTAGAAAGTTTGCTTACTCCCACTGGTTCCACAGGAAAAGGAGAAGATCTACTTTGGGAGTCTCCTCAGATTATAACAGGGGTGAAAATCTTTCACACTTAAGCTGTTCCACCAGAGGTGGTATTCAGCAGGTTCTGACCAGTTTTTGGAGATCCAGTAGTGGAAATTTTGAGTAGTTCAGAGAACCGGCAAATACCACTTCTGACTGGCCCCACCCCCATCTATTCTCTGCCTCCCGAGTCCCAGCTGATCGGCTGGATCTTCTTTTGTTGCCTTGCACAGGAGAACGGAGCTGGAAAGCAGGTTAGTGGGCTGGGGCGGGAATGGGGATTTTGCAGTAATTTTCCCCCAGGAGTGGGGTGGGAATGGAGATTTTACAGTTATCCTTCCCCTCCCATGCCCACCAAGCCACGCCAACCAAGCCATGCCCACAGAACCAATGGTAAAAAACTTTGAACCCCACCACTGTGTTCCGCCATCTCTGCTCTGCTATCTTACTTGAAACAAAGAAGATTTCAGAGGCCTTTATGGAATGAGAAAGGGGAAAAAAAGGTTGGGAAACAGACCCCACGTCAGCCAACAGGAGTGCTGATTTACAGCCTATCAAGTTTTTAGAAGGCAAGGGCTGGGCAGCACAAACAAACAAACAGCCAATGACTTAAAAGCCCGCCATCAATACAGACCAATCAACATATCAAAAGCCACTTACAACAGGCACTATAAATACCACACACGGAACAGTACACATTGTGCTAGAGATAAGTCCCCCACCCCTCTACTCGCAACAGAATACCTTATGCCACCAGACTTGAAATTCTAGACCTAGAAAATCTAGAACTACACCACCTTTGGTCCGATCTAAGTGTAGTATATAAAATCATACATTGCAATGTCCTACCTGTCAATGAATACTTCACTTTCAACCATAGCAATACAAGAGCACACAATAGATACAAACTCAAGGTAAACCGCACCAAACTTAATTGAAGGAAACACAACTTCAGCAACAGAGTAGTCAATGTCTGGAATACTCTACCTGACTCTGTGGTTTCTTCCCCAAACCCCAAAAACTTCAACCTTAGACTGTCTACTATTGACCTCACCTCTTTCCTAAGAGGTCTGTAAGGGGTGTGCATAAGCACAACGACATGCCTACCGTCTCTGTCCTAATATTCCCTTTTTATTCGTATCCGTTTCATGTATTCACAATCATGTTTATACTTACACCTGTTATCTAATACTTGCTTGACAAATAAAATAAATAAATAAAATAAAAGTCCCCCGAGGATGGGCTCCCAGCATGAATCGGAAACCTTGAAAACCTCTGATCCCATTTCTCCTTTGGAAAATGTAATATTCTACCTCTTTTAATATTCCCCAAAATGTTTCATTCTCTAGGGAGGGGAGGCTTCCTATAGTGGGCAGTCAAACCTTGGATATGCTTTCCTTTGGATTTCTCTTCTGGGCAAGACTTTCTTTCCTGCTATTTAATTGAAAACACAAGCAATCGTGTGTTTGTTTTTTCTTTGCAGAATTGCAGGCAAACGTACCAGTAGGTCAAGGTTTTTAGGGTGGATTTTGTGGAAGTGACTCGAAGGGCACCATGTACAGAGTTATTGATTTGTTTTCCAACTCCTGGGACTTTGTTTGGCTGCAGTATCTGCCTCTTTTCACTCCCAAAAGAAAACATACATGCACGCATCTTTGTCCCATGCCTTATTGGCTGATCTCGGACGTTTGGTGAACCCACACTAGAAACCCCATCCCCAGTTGAATTTCTGCTTCTTATTCCACTTTTTTTGCTCATTAATATTGGCTCGGGACATCTCCACTTTTGAGAGACCTATATCGGGATGAATGTGATTTTTCTACTCTGCTTCCCTGCTCTGCTCTTCACCAGCACTGGTAGGTATTTGCATGACTTTAGAGACATACAATTTGAATCTCAAGCTAGAAGATGCAAAAACTCTTGTAGGAGCATATGCACTGAGCCCATCGCTTTGAGAAGGCCTCCTGTCTTCTAATAGCATCAGGGAATGGATGGAAGGATAAAAACGGAAAGGGATTCAGTCAATAAAATGGCTGGTTGACGGGACTTAAAATGCTTACAGGCAGGAACCTGAAAAACTCACCATGCAGAAATGGATGAGATTAGCTGGTGTGCCTAGTTCTCCAGAGCACACACCAAAACATATTCCAGGAAAACTCGTCCATATTCAGATGTGGTTTTTTCCTGAATTCATCTATACATGATAGAGGGAAGAGAATTTAGATAGTCTGCTCTTCACCCACCTGATTTTTCTAGGTCAGGGGTGTCAAGCTCACATTGTCATGGCGTCATCACATGATGTATCGCAACTTTTTCTCCCCCTTTGTTAAAGCAGGGATGGGCATGGCCAGTGCATGATGCATCGGGCCCATGGGCTGGGAGTTTGACAGCCCTGTTCTAGGTAGATTCAAAACATCTCAGGACTTACTGTTCTCCAGCCCTGTTCAATATGTTCCTTCCCTGGGATATCCCATTCCACAGCCTGCATTTCCCATAGAATGAAGTCCGTCTGCACTTGCCCCATGCAACGCCTGAACTGCTCCAAAGAGACTTGCTCCTGTTAAGCAGTTGGAAGCCTCAGCTTTTCTTGACCTGCTGCCCAGCTAAATCATTTGACTGGGGTTAATGATGATTTGAGTTATGAAACTTCTTCAGTTGTTGAATAGATAGATAGATAGTTAGATAGATAGATAGTTAGATAGGTAGGTAGGTAGATAGGTAGGTAGATAGATAGATAGGTAGATAGATAGGTAGGTAGGTAGGTAGGCAGGCAGGCAGGCAGGCAGGCAGGCAGATAGTAGGTAGGTAGGTAGGTAGGTAGAATTATTTATTGGCCAAGTGTGATTGGGCACACAAGGGATTTGTCTTGGTGCATACTGTAACCTCTCAGTATACGTAAAAGAAAAGATACATACATCAAGAGTCAAGAATCATCAGGTACAACACTTAATAATAGTCATAGGGTACAATAAGCAATAAAATCATACTAGGAAACAGTCAATAAAAATCGTTGGGATACAAGCAATAAGGTTACAGTCATACAGTCATAAGTGAGAGGAGATGGGGAAAGGAAGGATGGGAGGATTAATAGTAATAGTAATGCAGACTTAGTAAATAGTTTGACAGTGTTGAGGGAATTATTTTTTTAGCAGAGTGATGACGTTCAGTAAAAAACTGTCCTTGTGTCTAGTTGTTCTGGTATGCAGTGCTCTATAGCATTGTTTTGAGGGTAGGAGTTGAAACAGGATGTAAATGGTCTGTAAATATTTTCACAGCCCTCTTTTGAGTGTCAAGAATGAGGATTAAATACAAAAATGGCAGCTCCTTTCTGATTTTTGTTGACTGCAGGACAAAGCAGGGTACAACAGACGGATTAAGATTTTCCTCAGTTTCCAGCTGCTGGCTTACTAAAATTGATTTCTGCTGTTGGTGCCTTTTAAAAGATTCATCGACTGTTTTTAAAGGGGCTCTAGAGCAGAAATCAGTTACCTTCATCGTAATTAAAAAATAACCTTTGCAAAGATGAAACTGAATTTCCCAAAACAATCTGTAGAAGGTAGAGATTTAATCTTCCCTATACGCATAGTTGTTATGTCTCCCCTTTAATTGCAGGCTAGCAAAACAAAAAGCAGCCGTTTCAGAATTAATTCAAATCAAAAACAAACCCCCACAAGAGAACGGCTGGAGTAATTCCAAAACACAGCAATAAATCCACACTCTGTCCAGCAATCCTGGCGTAGCAGTAATTCACAAGCCTCAGAGAGTTTATTGCATATCTTCACTCCATTTAGACACTTTGCTTCTGGCGAGTTCCACCAGCCCAGCCGTGTCCTTTTATCCACTTATGGATCGTGTTAATTTCCCTAATTAATTACTGGCTCGATGCCTTCTCCCTAATTGAGATTAACATCTGAGCCTCCTTCTGTTTCTGACGTCAAGCCATAAGTTCTCCAAATTGTCTTCTCCACTGGAAAACTCTCTCATGCCTTCCCTGTCAGCCATTCCTGGCTGCTGCTCAGATAACGAACCAGAGGAGGTCGAAGGTCCTGACAACTCTATTAAATCAGGTTTATCTCCCCTTGTTACATCCATCTCCTCATCCTGGCTACTATCCAAGTCACTAAGCAATGCCGGCTCATATTTTGCTGCCATATCCTCATCACTTGAACTCATATCTGCCACAGGAGCAGATTCCAAACCCGGAGCCACAACACATGGTGGTCTTAATTGTGATTGATTTCCAACTGCTTACAGTGCTGTTAAAAAGATCAGTAAAACACATGATATATTTTACTCACTGTTTACTTTTTGCCTGAACAATTTGCATTTTCCAGTAATACTTTCCACTTGTTCCTTCTTGAAAATATGAAAATTGTCATTGGATTTGGTTAGCTGTTATATTTTATATACATTTTCTAATTTAGGGTTTTTATTTAATTTAGGGGCACAAAATTGTGTCTAATTCTGCAGTAGGGAAATGTTGCTGTACAATCAAACCTTTCCCTCTCTATTTCTGGCAAATCTCTGTCTACTTGAAAAACATCTAAATAGGGTCATGGCCATCCATTAGATATATAAAGCATTGATGGGAAGCAGAAATGGTCTCAAGACTGCTTGGGTGGGGGGTTGGACTAGATGACCTACAAGGTCCCTTCCAATTCTTTTAATCTGTAATCTAATCAGAAAGAGAAATAGATTTCTCACAAAATGCATCTGCTTATGGAAAACTCCCCTGCTTGCAAGACAATTCTTGCTTCTTATTCAAACAAAACCACTTCATGCCTTTGTTTGTTGATGTTGTGTCCCTTTAATGCTCTCCTCTTCTCTGTCAGCCCAAGGTATCGTATGTAGAGTCTGTGACTCTGGAAATGGCAAAGATTGCTATGAGAAAGAAGAAACCTGTAAGACTTACACTGGACAATGTTACTCATATGCAAGTTATCTCGGTAAGATCCAAGAATGAAAAACATGCAATAAGGGGAAGAAAGCCAGCCAGATATGGGGATGTGAATATAGTTTAGTGCAGGCGAGGATCTTGGATGGCGGTTTTGATATTTTAAGAATGGTTCTGTTCAGGTTTGTCTCGGCTGACAGACATTGTTTCCCAAATGGAGAAGGTGAAGACCATTTGATTCCACACATCACAAAGTAGTTGCTATTCTTTGCTTCCTCCTGTTCAACGTTGCTTAAATTCATCTTATCCAACTTACAGACCTGTGGTCGCCTCTTCTAGGTGGCACACCAGAGATGCAATTTGTTCCATTACTATCTTGACACAAATGGGCCAGGGATGGGCTTCAAAAATTTCAGCAATTGGTTGATGGGTGGCCATGGCCATGGTGGGTGTGACCTAGTCAGACTCCTGCACCATAGTGGGGGGGGGGGGGGCATTTTCACATTCCCCTGGCTCCAGAGGCTTTCCCTTGAGCCTCCAGGAGGTCAAAAACAGCCTCCCTGGGCTCCAGAGGCTCTGTGGATGCCAGAAATGGGCCCATTTCTGGCCTTCTGGAACTTCTGGGAGACCCACTTTTTGCCCTTTCCGGGCTCCATAGGCTTTCCTTGAGCCTTCAGGAGGCTCGTTCCCCCTCCCCTCGGGCTCTGGAGGCTCTCTGGAGGCCGGAAACAGGCCCATTTCTGGCATCCACAGAGCCTCCAGAAGGCCTGTTTTTCGCCCTCCCCGAGCCTCCATGTGGGCCTAGCACTTACCTGGGATCCAAAATGGCTATGTGGAGACTCCTGGGAGGGACAGGAGGGCAGGACCAACCAGTCATTGCAACTACCAGTTCAGTAAACCAGATGTAAAATTAACATCCAGTTCGCTTGAACCGGTGCGAACCGGTAGCAGCCCAATCCTAAAATGGGCCCTTCCTTTTTGAAAGCAGAGGTCAATCATGATGCAGATCTGGTCTAAAGCAGAAGTCAGCAGACTGATCCCTTTTTAATCACCAGCCAATGTGGACAAGTGGCCAAAGGTTATGAGAGCTGTTTTCCAAAAGATTTGGAGATTGCTGACTCCTTGGACAGATATGAGATGGGCATTATTGCTACTGTAGCTGGTGGGATTCATGGGGCAAATGTTAAAATTACCCAGATTTTAGAGAATGTTCCTTGCTGACCCACTGAAAACATTTTTAAAAGAAAACAAAGATGGGGATTGAAATCTGAGCAGCAATATGTAGCCATTGAACTCCCATGGTAAGAACCACCAATAGTCTTGAGGGCTCTAAAATGGGAATCAGGAGCTGGTTGTTTATTTACTGGTGTAGACTAAACACTCTCACAGACAGCATTTTATGCTTTTTCTTTTTCCTTTCATGTCGAGAGGGTACCATTTTTTTTTAATTGTGAGGTCCTGCTTTTATTTTGTACAGCTCAAGACAGTGTACACCCCGAGTGGGGTGGGCTGAGACAGAGTAATTGTGTCAAAGACACTCAAAGCATCTATGATTGAGGAAGAACTAGAATTCACATTCTCCTGGTTTCTGGTTCATCGCCTTCAAGCTAGCTCTCATATTGAGCTGCACATAGAACCACTTAATCAGATGCACATCTTCACATGTGTTTTATTAAATTTCAATCCCACATTTGTTTTGCACAACTTTCCCCACAACAACCATCCAATAGTGACCTGAGAGGTGGGCAGATCATCTGGTCATCCAACCAGCCTTCGTGTCCAAAGAAGAACTGCCATTGAGGGTCTCCTAGCTCCTAGACCACCACCTTCACCCAACAGGCTTCATCTATCTATCTGTCTTCCCTGATAACCTTCTGCCACATGTAAAGGGCAGTATCTCTCACAGAGAAAAGCACAGCCAACAACCCTTGTTGTTTGTTCTAAAGCAGGTTCATTGGAGAGCTTGGAAACCTTTCAAGGCAGTGTCCTCACTTGGCAAGAGTTACTCAGCCAAAGAGATTGCAGGGACAGTAATAAGTAACAGAGAGGCACAAGGGGATTTCATTGTGTGCGACTCTTCAAAACACTCTCCCATGGTATTATGTATATTTATATTTTAATGATTATTTAAGGTGTGTTTTTACTGTTTTGTCCCACTCATGAGATGGGCAGCTATATAACTTTGATTGATCAATAAATAAAATAACTGATGTACCTGGAGAAAGGTTCTGGGATCACCCCCAGGTATCATTTACAATGTCCTGAAGATGCTTCATCAATTGTTTTTAACAGATGTGTCCTCACAACATCACTTCCATCTCATGTGCAGCCAGTTCCAGATGCAGCCTGCGTAGTCATCTTTAATTGTTCCACAGTGTTTTTTGCTCTTCTTGCAATAAAAACCTTGCTGTCCAATCTATAAAGATTTAGTGAGGATTCTGCTGATGACTTGCCAAGCTACAATTAGCTATTTAAGTCTGCTTAAATCAGTAACCCTAATTTCTATGTAGATGCTGGGCATTACCTTCACTATGAGAAGTTGGTTTCCTGCCTTGTGCAGATCCACCCACTTATGTAATGCTTAACACACACACACACACACACACTTTCCTCTGTCGTCTGACTGTCTGTCTATCTGTCTGTCTGTCCATCTGGCTGGGAAGAAGAAAGATAGAATGGAAAAGGGTGAAAACTGGAATAGGAAGGAGCTTGAATGCACATTGACAGAACTCCCAATTTACATTAGCTGAAGCTCATCTTATGTCCTACTAACATACCAACAGTGAGTTTTGTGCTATAACTGATCTCCTGGAAAACTGATGTGGGACATATGGTACATGAGACATTTGTGTACAATGCCAGCTTCAAGAAGAAGGCAGTTGCTTCCATAGGAATCCTGCTGGGAGACTTCATCAAGATATTGCTCATATCCCCATCATTATATCTACAGTTAACTACCCTGTTTCTCCAAAAATACGACCTACCCTGAAAGTAAGTCTTAGTTTGATTTTTACATGTGCACTCAATATAAGCCCTACCCTCAAAATAAGCCCTAATTAAGATCCTTCCCACTCCAGAGTACACAAGTAAAAATTAAGCTAGGGTGGGGATGGGGGTGGAGCTGCCCCACTACTTACCTTTGGACAGTTGTAGCCAGGCCTTGCACACCTGGACACCTGCCTTGCTGGCCCATTTCTTCTGCAGCCAGCAAGGTTGGCAAGGCTTTCCTAAAAGCCTCTGTAGATGATAACAAGCTCTGGATTGATCCAGAGCTCTGTTATTGGCTGCAGATGCCTTCAGGAAAGCCTGGCTGGTTGTAGAAGAAGAAATTCCTGAAGGCCTCTGACAGTGAAAAGAGGCCAGGGGGTGACACATGCAAGTGAGGTTAGTCAGTGGATGACATCCCCCCAAAATAAGACCCGGTGCCTTTTTTGGTGGCAAAAAATATATAAGACAGGGTCTTATTTTTGAGAAAACTTGGTAGATCACTCTACTCCATCACTTATATCAAGCTTCCAAACCAGTTGTTAATGATATTGGATTAGCCATGCCCCTTGGCTCCAAGCAGCACAGCCAGTGCAGAGTGCAGTTGATCAGTTACGTCAGGTACACAGCAAGTTTCATATTTCCTTGCCACATATTGTTTTTTTTAAAAGGTACCCATTTCACATATTCTTATCTTTCCCCTTGTAGATGGTAACCTCTACTTCCTAAGGTATACCTGTATCTATAGCCATTTTGGAAATTGGTTTTGCAACAGAACATCGAAGGAGGGTCCATATGTTCGTGTTTCAAGTTGTTGCACCACTGACAAATGTAATGGAGAAGCACCACCTTTTCCTCAGATTTGGAATTAGAGAAAGCTGGTAAGTATTGTGGCTGATATTCTCTGTGACTCTCCAGAAATACCTCTCTTTTTTCATCTGAAGAACTTGCCAAGAGCATCTAATATTTACAACAGGGGTCTTCAAACTTGACAGCTTTAAGACTTGTGGACTTCAAATCCCAGAATTCCTCCTCCAGTCATGTTAGCTCAGGAATTCTGGGAGTTGAAGTCCACAAGTCTTAAACTTGCCAAGTTTGAAGACCCTTGATCCTCAGCATTATTCTCTAATCCATATCTTGTTTCTCTTTTAATCCAGGGATTAGCAATGTGGGCTCTTTCCAGATTTTACTGAATGCCACTTCCAAACATCCTGAGCAAACATGGTCAATGGCAAGGAGTATGGTGATTTGCCATCCAACAACATTTTGAAGGACCAGATGCTGCTCATCCTTGATTTAATTGCATTTATTCCTGAAGAAACCTGCATGGAATTGCAGCTTACCTGTTGTATAATACATATGTAAAAGAAATTCCACAGTGGCTCAATGTACATAATGATTTCTCTGCTTAGCTCATGTTGGTGATTTGGTGCAGTGATAAAAATTTGGAAATGGAACCTTCTCTGCATTGTTGCTATTCTTCTTGTAACTTGCATGCTCAGAACACATCTACAAAATAAATTTGATGTATATTTCAATTACCTTTTTGTCTTGTTGTCTGTTGTTCCAGGTGTGATTAGAATAACATATCTGAATACAAAACAAATCAACCTAGGGAACCATTGTAGAGAAGATTGATTCTTCTTGTAGCCCGTCAAATAATATCTCCCTCACGCCTCTTTAAGCAGATATGGAGTGAAAAACATGAGGTCCAAATGTTTTAGTTTCTGAGCTAATTTTTTCATTGTAACTCCAAAGGTTATACATGATGGTTCTGCCAGCAGGCCTGAGTGGGATGGAGCCCATTAAATGGCTGGTGTGATCTGCAGTCACTGGGGCAAGGGGTGATTTTATTATATTATATTATATTAATTTGAAGGGACGCGGTGGCTCAGTGGCTAAGATGCTGAGCTTGTCAATCAGAAAGGTCGGCAGTTCAGTGGTTAGAATCCTTAGCACCGCATAATGGAGTGAGCGCCCGTTACTTGTCCCAGCTTCTGCCAACCTAGCAGTTCGAAAGCATGTAAAAAAATGCAAGTGGAAAAATAGGCACCACTTTGGTGGGAAGCAGTGGTGGGATTCAAAAAAAATTACTACTGGTTCTGCGGGTATGGGTTGGTGGGTGTGGCTTCGTGGGCATGGCAGGGGAAGGTTACTGCAAAATCCCCATTCCCTCCCCATCCCACTAACTTGCTTTCCAACTCTGTTCTCCTGTGCAGGACAACCAAAAAAGACCCAGCCAATCAGCTGGGACTCAGGAGGCAGAGAATAGATTGGGGCGGGACCAGTCAGAAGTGGGATTTTCCGGTTCTCCGAACTACTCAAAGTTTCCACTACCAGTTCTCCAGAAATGATCAGAACCTGCTGTATACCATCTCTGCTGGAAAGGTAAGAGCGTTTCATGCGCCTTCGGCATTCAGTCATGCCAGCCACATGACCACGGAGACGTCGTCAGACAGCGCTGGCTCTTTGGCTTTGTAAAGGAGATGAGCACCGCCCCCTAGAGCCAGAAACTATTAGTATATATGTGCGAGGGGAACCTTTACCTTTACCTATATTAATTTATTTGATTCTTTTTATTAGTTTTATAGTTTTAAATGTGGTTTTATAATCTGTAAGTCACCCTGAGTCGCCATATACGAATAGGCCACAATATAAATAAATAAAATAAATAAATAAATAAATATGATCTGGAGCTGGGGGATATTACCATCAGCCATTTACCCTGGACACATCACTCCCTATTAAGATGGAGCTCTTTGGTAGCAATTCCCTGGCACAGAGAGGAAAAACCTATTTGAAGAGTTAATTCCAGGAGCTTGATGGACATGACCAAGTTTCAAAGGGAACTTGGGGTTGTCCTTGAGATTTTGATCCATAGTTCAATTAAAGCCTATTTGTATTGGGGCTGGCTTAATTTGGGATAATCTACTCCAGAGAGAATCTACCCACCCAAAATATTTCCAAAGAGGCTTTCTGAATATTATTGATTGATTAAGTGCCATCAGGTCTGTATTGACTCTCAGTAACCACATAGGTAGATGTTCTCCATGATCTTCTGCCCCTTACTTGGTCTTTCAGTTCTTCCAAGGCTTCCTCCATCACCAATGTAAAGGAGTCCATCTACTTGCTGCTGGCCATCCTCTTCTTCTCTTCCTTTCCACCATTTCAAGCTTTAGAGCCAGGTCTTACCATCATTACAGATTAACAGAGTTAGAAGGGACCTTTTGGGCCATCTAATCCAACCCCCTGCCCAAGCAGGAGACCCTACACCCGTGATGGTGAACCTATGGCACACATGCCACAGGTGGCATGCAGAGCCCTCTCTGCGGACACACGAGCCATTGCCCCAGCTCAGCTCCACCACATATGTGCATGCGCATCCTGTCAGCCAGCTGATTTTTGGGTCTCTGCCACACATGCGAGGGGGGGCGCATGCAGGAGATGCCTGTGCATGCACGGAGAGTGGGGAAACATGCAGGGTCACGCGTATATGCACGGAGGGAGTGAGGAATCACGTGCACATGTGCAGGGGAAGGGCGAGTGGGAGGGTTTTGCACATGCATTGCATTATGGGTGCAGGAACATACATGCACTGTCACGTGTGCATGTGCGCACTTTTGGCACCACAATGACAAAAAGGTTAGCCATCACTGCCCTACACCATTTCTTACAGATATGCAGTCCAGTCTCTTCTTGAAAGCTTCCATAACTTCTGAAGGCAAAGCTGTTCCATTGGTTGATTGTTCTCACTGTCAGAAAGTTTCTCCTTATTTCCAGGTTAAATTTCTCCTTGTTCAGTTTCCATCCATTATTCCTTGTCTGGCCTTCAGGTGCTTTAGAAAATACTGTAGCTTGACCCCTTCCTCTCTGTGGCAGCCTCTCAAATATTGGAAGACTGCTATCATGTCTCCCCTGAGACTGCTGAGTCTGTTCTGTTCAAAATACAACCACAAAACCAGCCTTTCTGTAGAACAAAAGAACATTCATCTTTTTTAAAAACAAACTTTATTAATCTTTTACTTTTTTAAAAAACAAAACAAAAAATTAATCATAACGTTAACAGTTCTGTGACATCTGTCTTATACATTTTTATCTTTTGTGTGCATTTACAAATATATATAATATTATGCGATTTATACACATTTATCAATAAATTGCTTGTCTTAAATTCTTTTATTATCTATCTGTCTTGATTCTATCCAATTGTACCACATATCCCAAATTTTATAGTATTCAGACTCATCTTTGTCTTTTAACATTAGGGTCAATTTGTCCATTTCAGCAAAGGTCATAATTTTTGGAATGATCAATTCATATACATCAGTGGTGGAATTCAAAATGTTTTACTATACCGGTTCTGTGGGTGTGGCTTATTTGGTGGGTGTGGCTTGTGGTCATGTGACTGGGTGAGTGTGGCTTGGTGGTCGTGTGACTGTGGGGGCATGCTTGGTGGTCATGTGACTGGGTGGGCGTGGCTTGGTGGTCATGTGACTGGGTGGGCGTGGCCAGCTCAATGTCACTCACATCAAGGGGTGCCTCACCTGGCCCCTCCCCTCCCAGCCATTCCTTGTCACCCAGCCTCAACTTATCTATAGTTCCGTAAAAATGTTGTTCACCTTTTTTGACTTTATTATCTGCATACTATAGATGTACTTTCATGGACCACTGAAAGGAGGAAATGGCTCGCGTGCTTTAGTCAAGAGTGTGAAAAGCAACAGGCTTTTAAGGGGCTGCCACAAAGATAGGGGGACAATGTATTTTCCAAAGAAGCAGAATGTAAACAAGAAGCAATGGATGGAAACTGAACAGAGAGAAGCAACCTAAAACTAAGGAGAAACTTCCTGTGCCTGAAAACAAATAACCAGTGGAACTGCCTGTCTCCAGAAGTTCTGGGTGCTCAATCCCTGGAAGGTTTAAGAAAAGACTGGACAGCCATTTCTCTGAAATGGTATAGGGTTCACCCCAAGGTCCCTTCTAAGTATTATTCTGACACCTTTCCCAGGATTTCTACTCAGAGTTTGGCATCCTCAGTTTTCTTGCTTGAGCCGGGGGTTGTACTGGAAGACCTCCAAGGTCCCTTTCAACTCTTGTTAAACACATGTGTATTTTATGCTCTGGACTATTGACACTGAATGCATGTAAACCCTGAAAAATATGTGGTAGCCCTGGGCAAAAGAAAGGCAGAAAAATCACCCTAGGTATAGGGACAGTGTAAAATATTAACACATGATAAATAATAGAACAATTAAAAATAATAGCACAATTTTATCTCTCTCTCTCTCTCTCTCTCTCTCTCTCTCTCTCTCTCTCTCTTCCTATTTTTTCTTTCTTTCTCTACCTTCCTCTTTCTTTCTTTCTTTCTTTCTTTCTTTCTTTCTTTCTTTCTTTCTTTCTTTTTTCTTTCTTTCTTTCTTTCTTCTCTCTCTCTCTCTCTCTCTCTCTCTCTCTCTCTCACACACACACACACACACACACACACACAGAGAGAGAGAGAGAGAGAGAGAGAGCACTTAACAGACAAGCATTTTGGAAGCAGCTCCTTTAAATTTCTCCAAGGCTTGAGTGGATTCCCCCACCCCCTCTGTCTCTCACTCCAGCACTTTAACTCACAAGAGGAAAGCGATACTTGCAGCATCCATGGGGAATCCTTGGAGACGTTTTAAAAGACCTGCTTCCAAAATGCATTTCTTTTACATTGCAAAAGTGCTCCAAGGCTCGATTCACCCCCACCCCCCACCCCCTCTGTCAGACCGCACTCCTTCTCACTCCAGACACTTTAACTCACACAGAAAGTGATACTTGCAGCGTCCATACCTTTCTTCCTTTTTCCTGGGGAGAAAGAGGACGTGGGGAACGGAAAGCTAGGAGAGCGATCGCAAGTGAGCTACCGAGCGACCAGGTTGGGGGCGTGGCCAGCCAGGGATTGCCACCAGTTCGGCGACCCATGCCAAATAACTGCTACCGGTTCGCCCGAATAGGTGCGAACCGGTCAAATAGCACCTCTGGTCATCTTAAGGTGATTTTGTCTTTGAATCATGTTCAGAAAGCAAACAGCAAACAGTGTTTGGACAATGTTGGTCTCCAGAGGGTGCTATTCCATAAATCAGAGCTTACAGAAAAAAGATCCATCTGCTCTTCAGGCTGAGGCTGCATGAGGCTGAGCTGATGCTGCATGAGGCTGAGCTAAGGACCATCACAGAAAAATCCTTGGAAGAGAGGCAGAAATTGGAGAAAGGACTTCCTAGGGATGCAGCAAAATAAAAGGGAATGTCTGGAGAATGCAAGCATCGATCCTGCTACCTCTTGCATGCTAAGCAAGCGCTCTACCATCTGAGCTAATTCCCCAGCTGTCTGATAGTACTCTTGCACAATTTCCCAAGAAAGAAAGAAACCAAGATAATACAAAGAAACTGACAGGACAAAGTGGGTGTTCCATGCTGAGAGTGCAATCCAACCAAGCTACAACAAAGGAAGCCCCTTGACATCTGGAGCTTCAGAGGGATACCTTTGGTGGCTCTGGCAAAGTGAGATGTGGGGATCCAGTCACTAGGGGATAATCATTAAACCATGGTCAAGAAAGGGTTAGGTGACACATTTCCAAGGTAACATGCAAAGCAAAAGAGCTTCTCCAGAAACCTATCAAATATGGTCAGAATCCTGCTCAGATGCTGCTTCCAGCTAGGGAAAGGAAATATCTTCCTCAGTACCCAGGTGAAACTTAGCTGAAGTGAGCCAAGTCCTTCACAGTGCATGGTGATATAAGAACTATTATTTTATTTAAAAAAAGAAAAGATGGAGGCACTTCAACAATTGATTATATCCCATTGATATTTCTTTCCAATATTTTAAATACTATATAAGTTTTATTTTTTTCAGCCATGCAACTCGGTGATCATTGGTTATTGGCCAAACTGGTATTTTTCTCAATGTAACTCACCCAGCATAGCACAACACAACACAACACACCCTAAATGATTGTACAACTGAAATCATACACACAACCTTCTACAATGCTATTACAAATCTGGGACTGGAACAACTAGTAACCAACAACACTAGACTAAACAACTGCCTCGATCTCATCTTCTGCAACAGTTTGAACCTAATCTACGGAATACAATCTAAAGAACCCTTTTCCAGTAGTGACCACAATATGATCGACTTTTGTCTCAACATACATCCACACAAAAATCACCACAATGATGTAATCCCCTATTGTAACTTCAAAAAGGCAACTATGATCTTATAGACAACGATCTCTCATCCCTTGATTGGCAATCTCTATTCACTGGATGCAATACTGTTGAAGACCATTATAACATATTTTTACTTGAAGTCAAAAGAGTCATCAAACTATATGTACCAACAACAACTCCCAAAACAAAACAAAAAAGCAGATTACCCATATCAATAAGGAAACTTCAATCCAAAAGAGATCACTCTGGCGGAAAAACAAATCTGGTCACGTTGCCAATTTCAAAAACGATACAAAAATCTATGCCACCAGATAAAGACCGAATGCACCAATTATCACATTAAACAAGAGGAAAACCTTCTAAGCACCAATTCCACCCGCACTTTTTACAATTTTGTAAACAACAAACTAAAAGACTCAAGGTCCATCCCTCCCTTGATAGGACCTGATGGTAAAGACTGCAACTGACGACACCATTAAAGCCAACATCTTTAACACATTCTTCGGCTCAGTATTTGTAAACAGCAATGGATCATGCCCAATATTTCCTAGCCGTACCACAGATAACAACAATGATCTAATACATATCGATTTCACAGAAGACAATGTTGAAAAAGCAATACGCAACCTAAAACCATCTCTATCTATTGGACCGGACGGAATATGTGCCTACTTCTTAAGAAAGCTATCCTCTGCCATAGCCAAACCTCTAAGCATAATCTTTGAAAAATCTTTCAGAACCAGCTCCTTGCCTAACCTATGGTCACAAGCCACAGTCATCCCCATCTTCAAAAAGGAGACCCAAGCCTAGTTGAAAACTACAGGCCAATCTCCTTATGCTGCGTCACCTGTAAAGTCATGGAATCAATTATTAACCAATCCATCATCCTTCACTTAGAGACAAATAACCTACTCTCCAATAAACAATTTGGTTTCAGGAAAAAACTATCCTGTAATCTGCAACTTTTACACTGCAAAAACATATGGACGACACAACTCGACCAGGGCAAAACAATAGACGCAATCTACATAGACTTCTGTAAAGCCTTTGATTCAGTGGTACACGACAAACTACTCCTAAAAATAAAATCCTATGGTATCTCTGGACAACTGAATAACTGGATAGAAGCATTCCTGTCAAACAGACAACAAATGGTCAAAATCGGGAGCGTCCTATCAAATCCAGTATCTGTCAATAGTGGTGTTCCCCAAGGCAGTGTTCTAGGACCAACTCTCTTCATACTCTACATAAACGACCTCTGTGATCATATTAAGAGCAATTGCGTTCTCTTCGCTGATGACGTAAAGCTGTTCAATACCACAGACAATACTGCTACCCTTCAAAAAGATCTTGACTATGTATCCGAATGGTCAAACAAATGGCAACTTCAAATCTCAACAAATAAATGCTCTGTCTTACATATTGGCAAAAAAATCAGAAAATAAAATACAAGCTGAATAGTCAAGATCTTGTTGATGACCCAAGCTCTGTAAAGGACCTTGGAATACTCACCTCTAATGATCTAAGTGCTAGAGCACACTGCAACTACATAGCCAAAAAGGCATTAAGAGTTGTTAACCTAATCCTACGTAGCTTTTCTCTGGTAATATCACACTACTAACCAGAGCATACAAAACATTTGCTAGACCAATACTCGAATACAGTTCATCAGTCTGGAATCCACACTACGTATCTGATATTAGCACAATTGAGAAAGTCCAGAAATATTTCACAAGAAGAGTTCTCCACTCCTCTACTCGCTGTAGAATACCTTATGCCACCAGACTTGAAATTCTAGAACTAGAAAACCTTGAATTACGCCGTCTTCGGTCTGACTTAAGCATGGTATACAAAATCATACATTGCAATGTCCTACCTGTCAATGAATACTTCAGCTTCAACCATAACAACACAAGAGCACACAATAGATACAAACTCAAAGTAAACCGCACCAAACTTGATTGCAGGAAATACGACTTCAGCAATAGAGTGGTCAATGTCTGGAATACTCTACCCGACTCTGTAGTTTCTTCCCCAAACCCCAAAAACTTTAACCTTAGACTGTCTACTATTGACCTCACCCCTTTCCTAAGAGGTCTGTAGGGGCGTGCATAAGCGCACCAACGTGCCTACCGTCCCTGTCCTATTGTTTCTCCTATTCTTTTATTTTTCTTATATGTAACCATTTCATGTATTCACAACTATGTATACATTTATACTTATTATCTTGTAAACAATTGGCAAATCAAATAAATAAATAAATAAATAAAACAATGTGGTGACTCTCCAACTACTAGCAACCTTGATTCACCATGTTACAAGAATTCAGGGCAAGAGACACTAACTTAGGAGCTGAAAATGATCTAACAATGTAGTAAAAGAAAGTAAACATGTGACTGGAGAATGTGGGCATCGATCCCACCACCTCTTGCATGCAAAGCAAGTGCTATCTGAGCTAACTCCCCAGCTCCGAGTAGATTTAAGGCAACAAACTGCAAGACTTCAGGACAAGATGCAGAAACTAAATTTATAAAAGTGGGCCAATAAACTGGCAAAGTGAGGTATATGTTTGTCTCGGAAAATGCAGGTCCTGATCCCATGACCTCTTGCATGTGCTCTGTCATTTCAGCTGATTGCCCCATATCCCAGCCGTGCCGCGCCATCATTTTTCAAGAAAGAGTCGCCTAGCAGCTGTTACACAGAATCATAGTGAGTGGGCTGGGGTGGATCTTCTTTAGCGATGGTAAAATCAAGCAAAATTGTATTTAGAGAAGATGGGCATCGATTCCATCATCTCCTGCAAGCAAAGCAAGAGTTTGGTATGGCCACGAATGCCCAGCTACCGATCTGGACTTCTTTGCAACAGTGTAGACATTTAGGATAATATGCACAATTTGCCTGGAAGAGGATTTTCTGTATGGAAGCCAAAAGTGAAAAGAGATTGACTGGAGAATGCAGGCATCGATCCTGCTACCTCTTGCATGCTAAGCAAGCGCTCTACCATCTGAGCTAATTCCCCAGCTGTCTGATAGTACTCTTGCACAATTTCTCAAGAAAGAAAGAAACCAAGATAATACAAAGAAACTGACAGGACAAAGTGGGTGTTCCATGCTGAGAGTGCAATCCAACCAACCTACATCAAAGGAAGCCTCTTGACATCTGGAGCTTCAGAGGGATACCTTTGGTGGCTCTGGCAAAGTGAGATGTGGGGATCCAGTCACTAGGGGTTAATCATTAAACCGTGGTCAAGAAAGGGTTAGATGACACATTTCCAAGGTAAACATACAAAGCAAAAGAGCTTCTCCAGAAACCTATCAAATATGGTCAGAATCCTGCTCAGATGCTGCTTCCAGCTAGGGAAAGGAAATATCTTCCTCAGTACCCAGGTGAAACTTAGCTGAAATGAGCCAAGACCTCCACAGTGTATGGTGATAGAAGAACTATTATTTTATTTTTTAAAATGAGGCACTTCACCAATTGATTATGTCCCATTGATATTTCTTTCCAATATTTTAAATACTATATAACTTTTGTTGTTTTCAGCCATGCAACTCGTTGATCATTGACCAAACTGGTATTTCTCTCAGTGTAACTCACACAGCACAACACAACACAGCACAGTATGCATTTGTTCCTTAGAATCTTTTTTTTATATAAATTTTTATTGGTTTTTAAGACAAACATAGACAGACAAAACATAAAAACATCAAGCCATCTTCCATATATATATACATACAGTGTGTTGGTTGGTTTACAAATTGTTTTGTGCTTCCATTTCGTAGTCTTCAATTACAATTACATTGTATATATTCTCATATTTTCAATCAAATATTAAGTACATTAATATCATTGTTAATCAATCATTTGACTATACTTTTATTCATTCATGTTTTACAAAATAATCCATATTTTACTTAATTTGTTTTATGACAGTTCATATTATCATCTCAAATCTATCCTACAATCATTTTGTAGATATAATAAGAAAAGAATACATCTTTATATATTTATTATTTTCTAAGAATCTACACATTTCATTACCATGTTTCATTGCCTAACCATTGATAGAATAGATCCCAAATTTTATAAAATTGTTTATCATCTTGTTCTCTGATTTCAAATGCCAATCTACTCATTTCAGCACATTCCAATATTTTCTTAATGATTTCCTCCTGTAATGGTATTTTTTCATTTTTCCAGTTTTTGGCAAATACAATCCTAGCCTCTGTTAATTTCCAATCAGGTATTTCAATTCTTTACCATATATTTCAGGCAAAACTCCCAATAAAAATATCTCTGGTTTCAAATCTATATGCTTTTTGTCATTTTTTCCAACCACATGTGGATTTTAGTCCAATATTTTTTGGCATCTGCACAAGTCCACCACATATGGTAATATGAGCCTGGTATCTGATGACATTTCCATTTTTCGGATTTGTTCTTGAACATTCTTGCTATTTTTGTCAGGGGAAAATGTCACCTGTAAAACACCTTATACAAATTTTCTTTATATGCTGTTGACATTGTCATCTTATAATTTTGAGACCACAATTTTTGCCATTTCTCTAGATCAATCCCATATCCAAAATTCTTCCTCCAAGCAATCATAGTTTCTTTAACTTGTTCTTCTAGTTTAATTTCTAATAAATATCCATATAATTTTTTAATCACCTTTTCATCAGTACCTGTCAAAATCTTATCTAAATCAGTCAGTTTATCATAGAAACCTTCTGTTTTAGAATCTTTGTCATACCTTGAATGTATTTACGCATATGAAAACCAATTCATCTTTATACCTTGTTCTTCTAATTTTTGCATGGATTTAAGTTCACCCTTTTCATTCAATATTTCACCATATCTAACTGTTTGTTCTTTTTTATATATTATAGGATAAGAAAATGCTTCTATAGTCGATAGCCAGACTGGAATTTTCAAATAACATTGCCTTTTAGTCTTCTCCCAATTTAACCACAGAGACTCCTGTATATAATGTCTTCTAAAATACCCCTGTGTTTTAGTTCCTTTATACCATAGAAAAGCATGCCACCCCAACAACAGATCATGACCTTCTAATGTCAACAATCTAGTATTTCTTAATGTTATCCATTCCTTAACCCACATCAAATTTGTAGCTTCGTAATACAACTCCCAATTAGGCAAACCAAATCCTCCTCTTATTCTGGCATCTTGCAAAAGTTTTAACTTTATTCTCGCTTTCTTACCTTGCCATATATATTTCAACACAATTTTATTTAAATCTTCAGAATAATCTTCTCCAAGCCTAACTGGAATTGTTTGGAACGAATATAAAATTCTGGGTAGTATATTCATCTTGATTGTTGATATTCTCCCTATTAATGACAGTTTTAAATTTTCCCATTTCGCCAAATCTAACGCTATCTGCTGCTTAAAGTTTGATATAATTATTCTCTTTTAGTGTACTACATCTTGCTGTCAAATGTATCCCCAAGTACTTGATCTTATTCGTGACCTGAATTTTCAGTACATCCGCCAGTTCTTCTTTTTGTCTTGATAGCATATTCTTTGTCAAGATCTTTGTTTTATCTTTATTTATTTTCAAACCAGCCACCTTGCCATATACCTCTATCTTTTCTATCAATGTTGATGCTGTTTCTAGTAGGTCTTCTAAAAGGAAGACCAGATCATCTGCGAATGCTTGCAACTTGAATTCTTCCTTTTTAATTTTCATCCCTTTTATATCCTTTTCTTTTCAATGTTGCTGCAGGCCTTCATGAGCAACTAGATTGCCTCCTCCTAGGTCAGGAGTCAGCAAACACTCAAAGAGCCATTTGGACCCATTTCCCATAGAAAAGAAAACACCAGGAGCCACGAAACCATTCCCATGCCAAACTATTTCCTGAGCAGCCATAAAGCTAGCATATGTAGTTGAATTAAAGATTCCATTTTCTTCTGAAACTTTTCCTTTCTTGGATTGATCCATGGTTATCCTACCAGGGATCAAAAAGCTCAATAAATCGTGTGCTGGCAGGTGTTGCACATTGGCAATTGTGATGCATATTTTGAGAGACAGGGAGGGAGAGCAGAGGGATGAAAGAGCCACATGTGGCTCCAGAGCCATGAGTTGCTGACCCTTGTCCTAGGTGATTGGCATTGTGCCCATCTCCTCTCTGCTCTATGTGTCTTTGGATCAGGAGGAGGTGTGGACTCCACCTCCTCCTCATTGCTAATGGGCAGCAGCTGCTCTCTATCCTCACTGGGAGCTTGCTGACCAACTAGCAGCTGAAGCCGACCTCCCTCAGCCTGTCCCTGGTCCGATTGACTCAGTTGAGACTCTTCTGCAGGCTAGTGCTCTCCAAACCCCGATCTGGACCAACAATTTGGCTACACACTTTCCTCTGCCAACTCGTTCCTCCTCTGAACTCGCATCCTGAGAGGGATCCAGGAGTGAATCCATGACAGGTAACTACATACAAAGGAAGACTAGAATAGAATTGACTCTGCAGAGAGAAAAAGAGGGAGCAGAGGGCTGTTGTAGAGAAAAGTTGAAAATTGTTGTGGAGATGCCAGCTAGGCTGAAAGGAGGGGTCAAGTGAGTCCCTAGCTTGGAATTGTTGTGCAGCTACAACTAGCATAAGCTTGACTTGCCCCAAAACCCATCCATGAAGCCTTATCTGGTTGTAACCAAGGTAATGGAAGCACTCTGGTGAGATTCTTATAAGGGGTAGACAATAAAATTACTGATTTCATGAGTGGCTCTGGTTGCTTGTTTTCACAGGGTGAACAATTTCCCAATTGCTTCTCAGAGGTACTTCCCACAGCATATAAAAAAAAAGGCAGATACAAAATAAAGTGTACAGATAGATTCAATGAAGTTGAATTACTGTATGGATTGGTGGGGGGGCGGGATAAGCAGAGAAAAAATAAGCTGGAGAATGTGGGCATCGATCCCACCACCTCTTGCATGCAAAGCAAGCGCTCTACCATCTGAGCTAATTCCCCCGCACCAGGTAGATTTAAGGCAACAAGCTGCAAGACCTCAGGACAAGATGCAGAAACTAAATGTATAAAAGTGGTCCAATAAACTGGCAAAATGTGATGTATGTTTCTCTTGGAATATGCAGGTCCTGATCCCATTACCTCTTGCATGTAAAGCACATGCTCTGTCATTTCAGCCGATTGCCCCATATCCCAGCTGTGCCGCTCCCTCGTTTTTCAAGAAAGAGCCACCTAGAAGCTATTATGCAGAATCACAGTGAGTGGGCTGGGGTGGATCTTCTGTAGGGATGGTAAAATCAAGCAAAATTGTATCTAGAGAAGATGGGCATCAATTCCATCATCTCTTGCAAACAAAGCAAGAGTTTGGTATTGCCACTAATGCCCAGGTGTTTCTCTGGACTTCTTTGCAACAGTGTAGACATTTAGGATAATATGCACAATTTGCCTGGAAGAGGATTTTCTGTATGGAAGCCAAAAGTGAAAAGAGATTGACTGGAGAATGCAGGCATCGATCCTGCTACCTCTTGCATGCTAAGCGAGCGCTCTACCATTTGAGCTAATTCCCCAGACATCAAGTATCCTTCACCCACTAAACTGCAAGGATTTAGGATAAGCTTCAAGGAGCTGGGGAAATGAAATTATAATATTATTCTCTGTTAGAGAAAAAGCCAAATCCAAAAATGCTAGAGATTTCCTGGAAACCTGGCACTCTGACAAATCAGCCATCCACAGGCACATACACATAAACCACATCTATATACCATAAAGGACAGGGGTGGGATTCAAATTTCTTAACAACTGGTTCTGTGGGTGTGGCTTAATTTGTGGGTGTGGCTTTCTGGCTGGGTGTGGCTTGGTGGTCGCGTGACTGGCTGGGTGTGGCTTGATGGTCATGTAACTGGGTGGGCGTGACCAACTCAATGTCATTCACGTCAAGGAGTGCCTCAACTGCCCCCCCCCCAGCCATTCCTTGTCATACACAGCCTCAACTTTACAGTTCTGTAAAAATGTTGTTCACCATTTTTTGACTTTATTATCTATGTACTATAGATGTACTTTCATGGACCATTGAAAGGAGGAAATGGCTCACATGCTTTGCTCAAGAGCGTGATAGGCAATAGGCTTTTAAGGGGCTGCCAGAAAGGGGGGGGGCAATGTATTTTCCAAAGCACCAGAAGGCAAACAAGATGCAATGGATGGAAACTGAACAAAGGGAGAAGCGAACTAAGACAACTCCCAAAACCAGAAAAAACAGATTAGCCATAACAATAAGGAGGATTCAATCCAAAAAGATATCACTTTGGCGGAAAAACAAATCTGGTCACGTTGCCAACTTCAAAAGCCGATACAAAAATTTATGCCACCAGATAAAGACTGAATGCACCAATTGTCACATTAAACAAGAGGAAAACCTTCTACGCACCAATTCCACCCGTGCTTTCTACAATTTGTAAACAACAAACTAAAAGACTCAAGGTCCATCCCACCCCTGATAGGACCAAATGGTAAAGACTTCAACAACGACACCATTAAAGCCAACATCTTTAACACATTCTTTGGCTCAGTATTTGTAAACAGCAATGGATCATGCCCAGTATTTCCTAGTCGAACCACAGACAACTACAATGATCTAATACATATCGATTTTACAGAAGACAATGTTGAAAAAGCACAACACAATCTAAAACCATCTCTACCTATTGGACCAGACGGAATATGTGCCTACTTCTTAAAAAAGCTATCCACTGTCATAGCCGAACCTCTAAACATAATCTTTGAAAAATCTTTCAGGACCAGCTCCTTGCCAAAACTATGGTCACAAGCCCCGGTCATCCCCATCTTCAAAAAGGGAGACCCCAGCCTAGTTGAAAATTACAGACCAATCTCTTTATGCTGTGTCATCTTTAAAGTCATGGAATCAATTATTAACCAATCCATTATCCTCCACTTAGAGACAAACAACCTACCCTCTAATAAACAATTTGGTTTCAGAAAAAAACTATCCTGTAATCTGCAACTCTTACACTGCAAAAACATATGGACTACACAACTCGATCTGGGCAAAGCAATAGATGCAATCTACATAGACTTCTGTAAAGCCTTTGATTCAGTGGTGCACGACAAACTACTCCGAAAACTAAAATCTTATGGTATCTCTGGGCAGCTGCATACCTGGATAGAAGCATTCCTCTCAAACAGACAACAAATGGTCAAAATTGGGAGCATCCTATCAAATTCTATACCTGCCAACAGTTCCCCAAGGCAGTGTTCTAGGACCAACTCTCTTCATACTCTGCATAAATGACCTCTGTGATCATATTAAGAGCAACTGCGTTCTCTTCGCTGACCATGTAAAGCTATTCAACAGCACAGACAATACTGCTACCCTTCAAAACACCTCGACTATGTATCAGAATGGTCAAACAAATGGCAACTTCAAATCTCAATAAATAAAAGCTCTGTCCTACATATTGGCAAAAAAAAATCAGAAAATAAAATACACACTGAATAGTCAAAACCTTGTTGATGATCCAAACTCTGTCAAGGACCTTGGAGTACTCAACTCTAATGATCTAAGTGCTAGAGCCCACTGTAACTACATAGCCAAAAAGGCATTTTGAGTTGTTAACCTAATCCTACGTAGCTTTTTCTCTAGTAATATCACACTACTAACTAGAGAGTACAAAACATTTGCTAGACCAATACTTGAATACAGCTCATCAGTCTGGAACCCGCATTACATATCTGATATTTATGCAGTTGAGAAAG
Organism: Notechis scutatus; assembly: GCF_049901735.1. Classification (NCBI taxonomy): domain Eukaryota; kingdom Metazoa; phylum Chordata; class Lepidosauria; order Squamata; family Elapidae; genus Notechis; species Notechis scutatus. The sequence goes on along the minus strand of NC_142010.1, from coordinate 17,426,875 downwards.
TCCAGAAATATTTCACAAGACGAGTTGTCCACTCCTCTACTCATTGCAGAATACCTTATGTCACCAGATTAGAAATTCTACACCTAGAAAATCTACCGTGTTTCTCCAACAATACGGCCTCCACCAATAGGAAGGCCCAGCATGATTTCTAGGCATGAGGTGAAATTAAGCCCTGCCCCCAAAATTTAGGCCTATTTAAACCATGTGTTTCCCCGCCTTTTCTCACATCGTTTGTTAGAACTACACGAGGTGAAGAGAAATGGGGGGGAAGGGCAGGGGGGATGGGGAGAAAACTTGCCTTTAGGAGTGCCCTGCAGGTAGCCTAGGCTAGAATGCCCCGTTAGCCAATAGAAACTCCCTCAAGGCAGAGTCCCCAGCCGCTTCAGGGTGAGGCGTGGCTACCCGTGTCCCCTCGCCTTCAGGCAGTCTCTTTCGGGTGATGGAAGCTCCCCAAATGCAGTCACCAGCTACTTTGATCGGCCGGTAGAAGCGGCCTCAGGGCGAGCGCACACACACATTCCCTCCCCTTAGAACTGCACTGCATTCAGTCCGATTTAAGTATAGTATATAAAATTATATATTGCAATGTCCTACCTGTCAATGAATACTTCACTTTCAACCATAACAATACAAGAGCACACAATAGATACAAACTCAAGGTTAACCACACCAAACTTGATTGCAGGAAATACGACTTCAGCAACAGAGTGGTCAATGTCTGGAATACTCTACCTGACTCTGTGGTTTCTTCCCCAAACCCCGAAAACGTTAACCTTAGACTGTCTACTATTGACCTCACCCCTTTCCTAAGAGGCCTGTAGGGGGCGTGCATAAGCGCACCAACGTGCCTACTGTCCCTGTCCTATTATTTCTTTTTATTTTTCTTATATGTATCCATTTCATGTATTCATAACTATGTTTATACTTATACCTTATACTTATAAATAAATAAAAATAAAATAAATAAATTTATCTTCCAGTTTGATCTTCCATTTTGGTGGCCCATTATTTGGCTTTTAGTTTTATGTTAATTATGTTTATTATTTGTAATGTCTTCTTTGTTGATTTTGCATCCCAACTATTTAGTTACAACTGCAGCTGTGCTGTATATTACTTGATTTCTTTCTTTCTTTTTCTTCCTTCTGGGGAAAAAATATTTTAATCCTCATGCTAGCTGTGTCTTTGGAACAAGCTTCAATGCAGGCAGCCTTATTCTGATGATTTTGTGCTGTTCTAGATGCTCAATTATTCTTTCTTTCAGTTCTTCTATTTCTTTAGTCAGAGAGCCTTATTCTTTCTGAGGCAGAGAAAGGGTTTTGAAATGGAAATAATTCTATAGCTCTGCTGGATTTCTCTACTGCCCCCTGGTCTGCCTTTATAGTCTGAGTTACTTCTGGAAAAACTTTGATTTATTTGCCTTGGTAGAGCTTTGGAGTTCTTCCAATTCTGCTTTTATTTTGTATTATAAATCAATGTTGATCTGCTAGCCTCTGTTCTATTATTTCTGATTCTGGATGTTGTTCTTTCTATGCATTCATTTCAAATATCATCTTCTTGTTGGACTTGATCTGTAATAACAGATCATTATTTCTTTGTTTTCAATAACTGTATATTTGTGATAGGTAAGCAGCTTTTATTTCAACAGTTCCTCAGCTGCTGGCCCTAGTTGCTCAGCCAACAGCCTTTAGTCCTATAGCCCAGGGGTCCCCAACCGCCGGTCCGCGGACCGGTACCGGGCCGCGGAACAAGCCTTACCGGGCCGCTGGTTGCTGGGCGCCGCCATCTTTTTGGTAAAAGCGCTTCCAGTGAGCTTTTCCGGGTAGAAAGCTCACCGGAAGTGCTTTTCGTCATAAAAGATGGCGGCGCCAGCGCTCGGTGAGCTTTTCCGGTAGAAAGCCATTTCTACCTGAAAAAGCTCACCGGAGCGCTGGCGCCGCCATCTTTTTGACGAAACAGCGCTCCGGTGACGTCACCGAAGCGCCTTTTCGTCATAAAGATGGCGGCGCCAGTTGACGCTGTACCGGGCGCGGCGCCCAGCTGATGCCGGAACCGGGCCGCGGCGTCGAAAAGGTTGGGGATCCCTGCCATTTTTCATCAGATGTCCAGGAACTCCAACATCTAGCTGTGGTGGAACAATGGTTAGAATGCACCAGGCTCAAGGTTGACTCAGTCTTCCATCCTTCCAGGGTTGGTAAAATGAGGGCCCAGATTGTTGAGGGCAATAGGCTGACTCTGTAAACCACTTAAAGAGAGGCTGTAAAGCACTATATAAGTTTAAAGCACTATATGTAAAGCACTATATAAGTTTAAGTGCTATTGGTATCTAGTGTGTCCTTGTTAACCCAGGCAACAACTTATTTTTAATGGGAGAGACACTTTTTGTCTGATTCCTCTGATGAGACCTCTGTGGTTGAACCTGTGGCATAGCTTTCATCTTCCTCAGAGCACAAAAAGCCCCACAGCCATGTCAAGATAGTGCCTCACTAGGGGATGATGATGATGATGATGATGATGATGATGATGATGATGACGAAGATGATGATGATGATGAATGATGAAAAATCTTCCTATTTAACTCCACCTTAGCCCAGGAGGAAGAAAGAAAACAAGCTTTTCCTTTTTCTTCTCCCTCCCTCCCTCGCCCCGCGCCTGGTTTTTCTGTGCTTTAGCACTCGTTTGAGGAGTGTTTCCCCATGTATGTGCACCCCACCACCACCACAGCTGCCGGTCATGAGAGGAGGAGGAGAAGGGTCACTCCAAGGGATACTTCCACCGCACGCGTACACTCTCTCTCTCTCTCACACACACACACAGGTGGCTGTGCATCCTGGAAATGTGCCGGTGGTGGGAAATTTCCTTAGGCAGCTTCAGAGGCAGCGGCAGCAGAGCACACTGGGGCATTCCCCCAGTCAGATCCAGCAGCACCAGGGGGAGAAAGAGAATGTTCCCTCCTCCCCCAGGCAGCACAGACACAGCCGCGGACACAGCCGCACGGCTTCTTCCTGGCCTGGGGAAAGAGGAGATTGTTGTTTCCTCCCCCAGCCAACACGGACACAGCCGTGGACACAGACACAGACACAGCCATGTGGCTTCTTCCTGGCCAGGGGAAAGAGGAGACCGTTCCCTCCCCCGCCAGCCAGCATAGACATGGCCTTGTGGTGGGGAGGCAGCTAGCTAGCTAGGTCGTGGTGAAGCAAGCCAGGTAAGCCCAGGGAGGGAGGGTGGGGAGACAGTCCAGTGGCCTAGGCCGGCCCGGTAGTCAACTCAACTGGGGCTTGCTTGTAGGCTCACTCACCCAGGGAGATCAAGGCCCTGGTGGAAGGCAGGCAGCAATGGCGGGTGAAGACAGGTTAGTAATGGCGGGCAAGATGAGGAATGACTGGGTGGGGTGAGTGGGCAGGCCACGAAGGGGTGGAGCCAGACAGTAGCACAATTTACCGGTTCTCCGAACTGCGCAGACTCATAACAACCGGTTCCATAGAACTGGTCCGACATGGTAGAATCCCACTCATGATCATGATCATTCATCTTTCAGTGTCTGGATTAATCCTTCCAGTTCACCCAAAAAACTGTGGGTAAAGATTCTTCCAAGTTAAAGTCAAGTGGGGAATTAGCTCAAATGGTAGAGCGCTCGCTTAGCATGCGAGAGGTAGCAGGATCAATGCCTGCATTCTCCAGTCAATCTCTGCTTATTTTTCACTTCCCTTCAGAAAATCCTCATGCAGGCAAGTTCTGCATATTTTCCTGGACTAGGAGTTAATGGCAATGCAAAACTCTTGTTTTGATTGCAAGGGATGGTGGGATCAATGCCTATCTTTACTAGGCAGGATTTTGGTTGATTTTAGCATCCTTCCTCAAGATCCACCCCACTCCATCCCTGTGATTCTCCATACACTTTTCTGTGTGGGTGTTTCTTGAGAAATGGTGGAACAACAACCCTAATTGCTAAATGCTCTGCTCTAGTGGAAGAAATAGAATAACAGAGTTGGAAGGGACCTTGGAGGTCTTCAAGTCCAACCCTCTGCTTAGGCAGCAAACCCCATACCATTTCAGACAAATGGTTGCTCAATCTCTTCTTAAAAACTTCCAGTGTTTGGAGCATTCACAACTTCAGGAGGCAAGTTGTTCCACTGATTAAGAATGCTTAACACACAAAAGGTTGTAGTAAGTTTGATGCCCAAATCTACCTTAACCCCTTTTTGCCACTTTATTAGACTATTTTTATATATTTCTGAATGTAAAGTATTTATATGATCATCCATTCTCTGCCGCATGACTCTGGGTGTCTAACAACAGTGATTAAAAACAGAAACAGCAATGCATGGCCAGCTCTGCATGGCTTTCTGGAAGGTTACTTAAGGGAGTGGGGTCTGCCAGATCTCAAGGGGAAGGTGTGCAGGGTTAGGGTTAGGAACTTCATAAGTCATAAGCAGTGATGGGGTTCAAAACTTTTTAATACCGGTTCTGTGGGCGTGTCATGGCTTGGTGGGCATGGCAGGGGAAGGATACTGCTAAATCTCCATTCCCACCCCATTCCTGGGGGAAGGTTACTGCAAATCCCCATTCCCTCCCCACCCCACTAACCTGCTTTGCAGCTGCGTTCTCCTGTTCCGGGCAACCAAAGAAGACCCAGCCAATCAGCTGGGACTCAGGAGGCAGAGAATAGATGGGGCGGGGCCAGTCAGAGGTGGGATTTGCCGGTTCTCCAAACTACTCAAAATTTCCACTACCAATTCTCCAGAACTGGTCAGAACCTGCTGAATACCACCTCTGGTCATAAGTCTTCATAACTTTATAAGACCCACAAGAAAGCAACACTTAAGGGAATTGATCTGGGAAATACCTACTGTCGGGCTTCATGAAACAACTCACTCAACAGCATTGGAAGATTAAGGGCTTGAAGGAGATGAAACAAAAACAAACATTCCTACCAGATGACGTCTGCACGCTGACTAGTTTAGATTGATGAGGGGGGAATACAAACACTTCATTACATACCCACCATCAGCAATGCAGCATTAACAAAGAAGAACATCATAGTAATAAATTCATAAAGACAGCTTTTGGCAGGGTGGGTAAATAAATCAAGAGAGAGCAACTGCAAGAATGGGAGGAGTAAGGGGTAGTTGGGAATCATTGCTTAGTTAGTAGTATGCGATGTAGACTGTTCTATATTAACATACTTGGAATACCTTTCTCTGATTGGTCCACACATACTGTGTGGTGATTGGTTCTAATGCACTACTGTGATTGGCTCTAAAAGTACCACTGGTGATTGGGCGGCCCGATCGGCGGGAGATTCAAAGAGCCGTCATTGGCTGCGAGCCGCGAGAGAGCCTCTATAAGAAAGGCTGCTGCGGCTCCACGGTTAAGACGGATTTTAAGAACTAAATAAAGAGCTGAAGTTACACTGGTCTCTAGTCTCATTCTTCCCGCGATCTAACATAGACCATAGAATTAATAGGGCAATTGGGACACGAGTGCAGGGCAGATAGACAGTGATTAGGTGGGTGGAGTGAAGGGATAAATTACACTGAAAGATGATTGATTTCAGTGCTAACCTTGTTCAGTTTAACTGTGCTTGCCGGTTACTGTACTAGGAACAATAAAAAGAAAAAGAAAAAAGAATACAAACCTATCTGTTTGCAATTTCTTACCTAGGTTTCACAGAACCGTGGCTAAGACCTACTCCATCCAAACTACAGAATGGGCAGACACCTCAGAGAGAGATGGTCCTGGCCCTGTGCTAGATAGGGCTTTAAAGGTGATAAGGAGCACCTTGAATTGCACCGGAGAGAAACCGGCAGCCAATGCATGTGGCATAACAATAGTGCAACGTGAGCAAATCAAGAGGCACCAAAGCTGCCTCGTGCGGTACCATTTGTAACTTCTGTGTGGTCTTCAGGGGCAGCTCCATGTGGAATGCATTGTAGTGGTCCAGTTGCGAAATGACAGGGCATTTTCTTCCCCAAACCCCAAAAACTTTAACCTTAGACTCTCTACTATTGACCTCATCCCTTTCCTAAGAGGTCTGTAGGGGCGTGCACAAGTGCACCAACATGCCTACTGTCCCTGTCCTATCGTTTCTTTCATTTTATTTTTTTCTTATATGTGTCCATGTATTCATAACTATGTTTTTACTTATACCTATTATCTTGTAAGCAATTGACAAATAAAAATAAATAAAATAAAAATAAAAATGTGAGGTGAGACCCTTAACTGTGCCTATGCTTCCTAGCCCTGTATCTGGCTTGTACTGCTTCTTATATGATAGTATATTCAAGCATTAGCTTGATAAAAGATGCAAACTAAGGGAAAATTTGTAATCTGCAATTGTGTAAAACTAATAGTTGCAATTCAATTGGTTTTGGGGCTATTTTGGACATAACGAGAATACAAAACCAAAAAGTGCAGATGACAAGAGTTTTTCTTTTTTTTTTTAACAAATTTTATTCAGTTTTTCACATTAAAAACAAAAATCTCTTTTTAGTAGACAACATATTTCCGGGTCATCACCTTTACATACAAATATGACAGCAATTATACATTCATATATGCATACTTAATTCTATTATTACCTTTTCCACTCCAAATTTTCAGTAAGGAGAGAAACAAACACATTAATTCTATCCTCTTTCATTAATCTCAATCGAAACATCTTTTTGTTTCATTTCAATTATTTCAAATATAATCCTTTAATATTTATTTTAAAAATAAAGATAAACAATAATAATAATAATAATAATAATAATAATAATAATAATAATAATAATAATAATAATAATAATGGTTACCAATGTCTCTCCTTGCTTTTAATAGTCTATATTGATTTATTAATTTAGTTGGTTCTTTAGTCTGTCATATTCCCTTTCCATTACACATTCTTTTTATAAATTCTAGATTAATACAAATTTTAACACTAAAGAGAAAAAAAACTAGTATAGGTTTCCCCCCTTTTACAACTTTGAGTGTGACACCTCAATGATTAAAATATAGCTTTATTCCCTCATCTTGATTCCCAATAAACCATTATTTTTAAGAAGTTACAATAATAATCATTATATCTTTTCATTTGGATTCTGCAGCATATTTTCCCCCCTTAATTTTTAATAAGAGTTATCAGTATCTATATTACCCTATTTTCTAAATATTTTTTGCAGAAATATTCTTATTATCCCTTGTCACCCTGCAGAATCCCCTTTTTAATTCATCAACCATTATCTCTGAAAAAAAATTTCTTTTCTACATGTTACTATTTCTGTATTTCTTTATTTCATGCACCTGTTTCTTACTGCTTCTCCTCCCCCTCTTTTCCCCATATCTTTTCTCATTCCAATTTATATCCCTCTCTTTCTTAATATCTTCCTTTTCCCTTTCTGCTGGGTCTTTCTGCCTTTCCCGACTTCACAGGTATTCCCCCTTTTGATTGCCTTCTTAAATCTCAACTTTTTAACCTTCCTTCTTTCCCCACTTCTTTGTAGTGTTCTTTGTGTTAATTGTCTATTTAAAATGTCTTCTCCTTGAATCGACGCCTCCTCCTCTGAAGCTCTTTCTTCTTGTTCTTCAATCGCCATTTCCATTTTTTCTAACACAGAGCAAAGTGATTTGCCTCTTTCCTGTAGTAATTATCTCATATTTTTAAGTTCCATTTTTAATTCCCAAAGAGATATCATCATTACACACTCTTGTATTTTATTATCGTTAAAGTCCACCAAAAAAAAAAAAAACACTTTTACTTTCCTTCTTTCTTCTTTCAATTTTCTAAAGTTCTCAATTATTCCAGCCCAGGGTCTATAGCAAAAACATCAATCAATCCCACAGTCAGTCTTTCCTTGCTTTTTTCTTTATTCTGGTTCTGCTTTCACTTTCTAAGATTCTTACTTTGTTTCAATATTTCTTTAATGTTATATCCACGCAAGTTCATTCAGAAACAGGATGCTTTCCCTTTTGTTTGAGCTCAAGTTTTTGTCAAAAGGTGGCACTCTCCATTATACAAAGTCTTCACCTTTTTCCCCTATTTTTTTATTTAGGGTTTTTCAAACCTCAATATTCCAGCAGAGTCCAGTCTCCAATTTGTAAACTTTATTATTATTATTTTTTGACAATCTTAAGTCCAGCTTTATTTTATGCCTGTTTATTGCCAAAATAGTTCAGTCCAATTTAGTTAAATCTTTAGTTCCCGCTTCTTCCTTTCCCAGTTTGAAGCCCTGCTTAGCTGTCAAAAATATTTTCTTATTTTTTTTCCTGTCCCTTTGTAATTTCGCCGCTCACTTTTCTTTTCTTAAAAATTCCATGTTACCTTAATCCCGGGGTACTTTTGTTTAGTTGTATTGCCCAGTTGTCCCAGTTCAGATGTTATCCACCTCTTTCTTCCCTTCTGCACAAATCTTAATCCAGCTGAGTCCTCCTCTTCGGGGGTGGCCATTTTGAACCACCGCTGCAGTCGTCTTTGGGGGGGAAAAGACCAAGCCCAGGAGGGGAGATGTGACTCCCCTCAACCTGGCTTGCAGCTTCCCCTTACTCCACCGCCCCTCCAAGGCAGCTTCAGCCCCTAATCGTGATGATCGGGGCTGTCCAACGAAAGAGCATGGATCATAGCCGCAGAGAGTCGCAATCTACGGTCCGTCAGTGAGGAGGCTCCGCCTTCTTCCTCTTCACAAGAATTTTTCAAATAAGTGCCAAGCGACAGGATGGCATAGTGAATGAGGAAGTTACTCTAGTAATCTTCCAGAGGAACAGAAGAGATGTAAAGAAAAGACTATATAAGAAGGGGTTTTATCCTTGCCAGACTCAGCCATGTCAGTGGACCTCATTGCAATGCGTTGTTTGTAAGTATTATCTGTTGTTATGTTAAGATGGCTGTTCATGTTCCAAATTGCTTATGAAATAAACCTCTGATCTCAAAGTAGGATTTATTGCTTGTGGTTTATCTGTGTTCCTCTTTTATTGAGTTATTTTTAGCGACAACTACAACAGGGATTTGGCATGATTTGACCCTTAGCACTCTTATTCTGGTTTGTCACACCAACAGACGCATGTTTGGAATGGATTTGGCATTTTCTCCATCTATTGAATCCTTCCCCAAGGACCTGGACAGGCAGATGTTTTGGATTGTTCTTAATATTTCAACACATAATTTTATGAAAAGGAGATTTGCATGTTGTGTGCTCGGCTATGCATCGATATATACTGCTGCTAGTTGGTCCACTACAAGTCCTTAATCCTTACCACTTGCAACGTGGATTAACAACATCAAATACAAGGTCTGAGTATTAATCTAATTGAACCCAGAGTAAATTTCACTGAACTTTCTTCTCCAGATACTGTGCACAAATATATCCGATGTTGATGCTTCCCTAAAGAATGAACTTTCTTCTATGGCCTCCAAGACAGTGATGGGATTCAAAAATGTTACTACTGGTTCTGTGAGTATGGCTTGGTGGGTGTGGCTTTGTGGTCATGTAATGGGTGGTCATGGCTATGTGGTCATGTGACTGGGTAGGCGTGACCAGGTTGTCATGAGATTGGGTGGGCATGGCCAGGCTGTCATGTGACTGAGTAGGCATGGCCAGGCTGTCATGTGTCTTGTTGGGCACAGCCAATTTAGCAGTCCATTTTGCCAATTAACAGTCCATTAAACAATACACAGCAGCCCCCTTTTCTATCCTTTTTAATAATGCATGAAGTTTTTGCTCTAGGGTTCTTTTTACAAGCGGGGAGAGGTTAGCAAGGCCTGGGGATTTCTGGGAATTTCTCCTCTCTGTTAGAGGCACCAGAATCACCAAGATGATATAAGGTCTCCTGCCGGAGCAGGGGTTGGACTAGATGACCTCCGAGGTCCCTTCCAGCCCTGGATTGCTGTGTGTTTCAAAGCATCCTCTGAAGTGTCTAGTGCCGCTCTAGTGCCAGCTTTTGTGGTCCTTCCTTCTTCTCCTTTTTCTCTCTCTCCCTCCCTCCCTCTCTCTATCCATCCATCCATTCATCCATCTATATCTCATTCACTTTCTCTTCCCTTCCCTCCTTCTCCCTTCCCTTCCTTCCTTCCTTCCATTCTTTGTTTGTTTGTTTCTTTCTCCCTTGAAGGCCTCCCTCCACCCCCTGTTTTGGGCCTAGTAATCCTCCCTGTAAAAATGGGAGGGAAAATGTAGTGTAAAAATGGGGCGTGGGAGGACCCCTGGAAGGGGCTGGGAGGGGAGGGGCAGGGCCAACCAGAGGTGGTATTTGCCGGTTCTCCAAACCAGTCAAAATTTCCGGTACCAGTATGCCAGAACCGGTCAGAACCATCTGAATCCCACCTCTGATTTGTTCCAATTCCCTGCAGACCCCGGTAGATTCCTCTGATAGCTTCACTCTCCTTAGAAATCATTGCTGCTGGGTCATATATTTTCTACTGTTTAGTACTTACCACCCTCATACCCAGTAAGACACAGGATTTTCTGAAACCTAGAAGTCGATGTTCCCCCCAGTCTGAAGTGCGCACTGTTTTGCTTTCTAGCCAGAGTGGATGATTCATGTTTAGCTCCCTTGTACACAGTTTTGCAAAGCTTCCCTTGAATTTTTCTTTTTTTTCAGAACATTTAAGTTGCACCATAAGATTATTGATGCTTTGATTCCATGAATCTACCAGCTTTGGAAGCCATATTAGCACTAGAAGCTTCCATGCTGCCACATTCCTATACCTGGGAAAATTGGGAAGGGGGGGGTTCATAGAACATATATAGTTAGACATAATAGCATTCTTCTTTTCGGCCAAGGTCATGTTTTTCCTGCACCTGGATGAGGAGTGGTTAAAGGGATATCTTAAGTTGGGACGGATGGTGATTGGACCATGTGATGGGTGCAGGGGATAGATTTGTCTTTTCAAATTACTGAGGGAAAACCCAGAACTCTTGGATTCGGGTTTTCCCAGATGTGCCAGTATGACAACTCTAATAAAATGGAACTTTGAGAAAATGCTTCTCTTAGAGTTTTGGTGTTGGAGTTTGTTTTTTGGAATGCTGACAGAATCACCTTTTTGCTATGTAATGAAACAATTAAGGGGCAAAAAGAACAACTTATTCACTATTGCTTTAATTCATGTGATATCCAAGCCACAATGGTACCCAAATCACAAAAAGAAGGGGGCTAAATGGGGAGTGTGTATTGTTGTTAAAGGAACTAAAGATTTTCAAATCCCACCATGCCAAACCTTCCTAAATTTCAAATACTGCTATTTACTTACCCGTGGTGCTGAAAAGCAGAGCAGTGATCACGAAGAAAATAATCTTGTTCATTTTGGATTTCAAATATTTGACTTCTTAGCTGGATAAAAGGAGATGTGTCTGGAGCAGGTGTGCAATTCCAATTTATCTAGTAAAATGAACACGTGTTAAGTAGTGAAGTTTCAAGCTCCTTTGAGATGTTGTGTCAATATATCCAGAGAGGAATTTCCTCAAGTAATGTTCCTCTAGGAAGAGCAATGTGAAACGTGTAATTTGGCATTTGCTAGAATTATGAGAAACAGAAGATGGTTTGTGCCAAAGCAAATCCTTTTTATATTACACTTCTACCAGGACAGGAGAATGATCCATTTGAAGACAAAAGTTGGTGGGCACAGAAATTGCAGGTGTACTTCCACTGAGATAGAGTTCTTTGGCATTTTGTCTGGTGATTGACATAATATCAGTGATTTTTCAATCACAGGCATGTGCTAGAGCCAATTTTAGGCAGCAGCCCAAGCAGGCCAGAGGTTATTAATAAATTAATTGTCATTGAGTTAAACTTGTTCCTGCGCAATTAGCATTTATCAGGGAAGTTTTATGCCACAGAGAAAAGCAACTATGAAAGAGAAAGCGCACCAGATACTCAAAGACCACAAGGTATTTCATTTTAAGGCTATGCCTGCCAGATAGACCAGAGGTCCCCAACTGGTAGTCCTGTGAGAAAATTTTGGTGGTCCACGATGCACCCGGATGGAGCAACTGTGCAGGAGGTCAAAGGTGCAAGGAATAGCACAGCCCCTCACCGGCCAGAACGAGGTAATGGTGCTGTTGCAGCATGTTGGGTGGCAACGCAGGCGGTCAGAAGCAACAGCTGTTGGCAATCCGTGGCTTTTTCTTCCCCCTGTTGTGACTTCCTGTTGGCTGAATCCACCACTAGCTGGCTGGCCCCAGCCCTCACTCACCCCTCCCACTCACTCACTCACCTGGAGAAGGGAAGGGCGGGCGATGGAGATTTGCTGCATATTGCAGGGCAGAAGCAAAACTTCATCTCTTGCTGGGTGTTGAGAAAGAGAGAGAGGGAGGGAGGGAGAGAGAGAGAGAGAGAATCAGTCTCAACATCTTTTTTACATCGTGGTGACCAAAACTGGATGCAGTTTTCCAAGTGTGGCCTTACCAAAGCCTTATAAAGTGGTATTATTAACACTTCACGTGATCTTGATTCTATCCCTCTGTTTATACAGCCTATAACTGTGTGGGCTTTTTTGGCAGCTGCAGGACACTGCAGCTGGCTCATATTTAAATGGTTGTCCACTAGGACTCTGGGATCCCTCTCACAGTTACTACTATTGAGCAAGGTACCACATATACTGTACCTGTGCACTTCGTTTTTCTTGCCTAAATGTAGAACCTTACTTTTTTCATCACTGTATTTCGTTTTGTTAGATAGCACCCAATGTTCAAGCTGTCAAGATCCTTCTGTATCTTAAGCCTATCTTCTGGAGTGTTGGCCATTCCTGCCAGCTTGGTGTCGTCTGCAAATTTGATGAGTTTCCCCATCTATCCCCTTGTCCAAATCATTGATGAAGATGTTGAAGAGTATTGGGTCTAAAACAGAGCCTTGGGATACCCCACTGCATATTTCCCTCCATGTAGATGCAGTTCCATTGAGGACTACATGTTGAGTGTGATTGGTCAGCAGTTATAAATCCATCTGGTGGTGATGCTGTCTAACCCACATTTTTCTTTCTTATCAAATAGTGGGTTATGGTCTACTTTATCAAATGCCTTACTGAAGTCCAAGTAAATTATGTCAGCAGCATTCCTCTGGTCCACTAATTGGTTCTGATATCATGTCTGCCAGTTCCTTCAGAACCTTGGGTTGAAATTCATCTGGTCCTCATGATTTGAATTCATCTAGGGTGGACAGGTGCTCATTTACCATTTTCTTTCCTATTTTGACTTGTGTTCCTAATCTGTTTTTTGCGATGCTGTTTTTGATAGGTTGGACAGTCTTGGACTGTTTTTTTCCCTTGGTGTAAAGACAGATGTAAAACAACCAAGTTAAGTAGTTCTGCTTTCTCCCTGTTGTTTGTCCCCTTCTTGTCATTTTCTCTCACCAATGGACCAATCAACCAATGAACAATCAACCAATGGAACAGCTTTGCCCTCAGAAATTGTGGGAGCACCATCACTTGAGACTTTCAAGAAGAGATTGCTATTCCCATCTGTCAAAAATGGTGTAGGGTCTCCTGCTTGGGCAGGGGTTGGACTAGATGACCTACAAGGTCCCTTCCAACTCTGATTATCTGTTATCTGGACGAATTATTTCCTTGACTTTTTCTTGTTTTTAAGATGTTGGGAGAAGCTTTTTTGGGTTATTTTTTACTTTTGTCGCAAGCCTTTGTTCATTATGAGCCTTAGCTTTCCTTACTTCATCTTAGCAGGCTTGGGCTACTTGCTGATATTCTGTCTTAGTTATTTGCCCCTCTTTCCACTTTTTATACGTGTCCTCTTCGTCTTTCAATTTTTCAGAGTTTTTTATGCTGGTTTCTTTTGAGAGCTATTATTTTTCTTCTTTGTTGGTATTATGCTAGACTTGGCTTTTATAATCTCACTTTTCAAAATTTCCCAAGCCTCTGGAGTTGTTCTCCCCTTGAGGGGAAGCAGAGTCAGGCCTTGCTAAACCGTGACGACTACCAGGAACTCCAAAATATGTACACTGCACTAATAATAACAATAAAATACCCTAGAAGAAGGCAAGGTCAAATCCATTCCAGGACCAGTTTGGGCTAATGGTCTAGATGAGAAACAAGGAGATTGTTTCAAAATTTGTTTAGTTCCACAAACAATATTAGAAAATTATAAGAGTTATGTCTAGATATAATATATCCTGCCCTTCCATCTATATTTTCTTTCTGGGTGGGAATGAGACCTTTTAGAAGCTGGTTTCTCTTGATGGACCCTTTCTGTGAGTTCCCTTATGTCAGCTCTGCATGTGACTTCCTTTCCTTTATAGAAAAGGTCCTAAGATGCCAATAAAGCATAAGAGGAAACATTCAACCATATTAAGAGAAGTTTTAGGGATATATTGAATAGACCTGCAGCTCAAGTTTGGTTAACTGCTTTTCCTCAGTGTGATGACCCAGAGTGGGATACAAAAGCAACAAAGTCAAAAAACAGGTGAAGTCCCTTTAATTCCTTCAACTTGGCTTTAAAGGTCCAATTATCATTGGCTGGAGAAAAAAATTCCCCCACAAACAGTTGCAAAAAGGAAGAACCTCCATTCAAACTCAAAATATATATAAATTATAAATAGAAAAAAAAACAACACAAACCACACTAAAGAATTAATGAGACAAGGCAGAATAAGAGCTTGAAGACATCCACAGATATTGAAATACACACACTGGGGAGGATGCCAGAACTCAGATAAGAACTGACAGACTAGAAATATTTTCACGCTTTGCTTCCAGCACTGGCCCATGTGCAGTTTGTCCTTTTAAACAGTCCTCACAGCTGCAGCCCATGAAGGGAATCAAGGCCCTTTCCTCCCCCGTAGACCATGCCATTCACATTTCTCCCTTATCCGCTCCTCTCTGCGTGCCCTAGGATGAAGAGGGGATGGGCCTGGGTCTTCCGCTGAATACCCAGGCGGCCTGTGCCCTTCCCCAGTTTCCTCCACAACTTCCAGAGCCACACTCCCACTCCCTGTCAGCTGTTCCTCCTCTCCCTCAGAGTCAGATTCTAACAGGGGAATAACACTCAGGGCATGAACAAAGAGAACTGCCTGAGAATATTGACTTTTAAAGCATGGGAATAGATATCCCAAATGCAAACATCCTTGTTCTAAAGCTGTACTGTCTCAGTAATATTCGACCATCAGTCATGCAGACAGGCAGATTTGAAAGATGATTGAAATCCAAAGCCATAAGGCACATCAGGAAAAACAATGGAAAAAAGGGTTAAAAGAAGTCAAGGGAAAATCTTTTCCACAGTGTTCCAAGAAATGGACTTCATTTTTTTTATTTTTTTTTATTTTGTAATATTCTGGTCTGGGTTTACTTTTGGAAAGAAAGTGAAATACAAACAAACATATGTTCTTCTTCAGCGATTTTTTCTATACAAACAAATGAAATTATCAACACGCATTATGTTCTTTTGTATTCTCTAAGATGTACCTTCACAATAGACTGATTCTGTCTCCATCATCCCCACCACTCCATCATCCCCACCACTGGACAATGACTTCTTGACTATTCTTGCTGGTTATTGTCCCACTGCAACATCAGAAGAACATAACCTGCCTAAGACAAGGCAGAATCCCCATTATTGCCCTTCCAGGAGTTTCACCTAAAATAAATGGAATGAAGACATCTGTGCAGGAGCATCCTACGAATGTCTACATGAATGGCTTTAATAAAGATAGGTCTTTAAATTGCATCTGGAGAATAATAATAAGCCAAAGTAGTACCCATAAAATCAGCAGAACATGCATCCACTGGTAAGAACTCATGAATGCCCAAATGACATCAGTTTAGCCCAAAGAAAAATTTCCAGATGGTCTTTGAAAGCACTTAAATAACTGGTGCCATAGCTTTAGCATCAGCCAAAAACAGGCCAAAATGACCCTGGTCACAGCCTCCAGCTACCAATTTAACAATAGCCATGGGTCAAAGAATCACATCACACAGTTGCTCCTCCAATGGTAGAGCAACCCCATCCAGAGAAAGCATGGATTTGGGGGAGGAGGGCAGACATTAAAACCAAATTTTCTTTGGAGCTAGGCTACTAGCTATGCCTTTTTTAATTGTTATTTTCACCCTCATGTAATCATGTAATCCAAATGTCTTGCATCCCATTGCCACCAATTTTGCAATGGAAGATCAAAGACTGGATTATGAGTGCTATTGTGCAAATACAGATTAATGGCAACAGTTTACGGTAGCTCTGTCTCCTAAAGAGTGCAGTAAAAATAAAGAACAAATGAAATAAAAATAAATATGCATTCCAATCAGTATGGTCTCATTGCTTCTATACCATCCTAAATACCTAAACATATATTTTCTTTTAGAAGAGGAAAAAATAATAATTGGTGATTGTCCAAAGCAATAGCAATGTTCAAGAAAGAATCAAGAAATACAGGACAGGACAGATTTTACATTTCAGACGTTGATATTCCTTCCAGAAATGATATTAGAAAATGAGAAGAGTGTCTAGCTATAGCTTATCCCCCTTTCTCTCTAGCTTTCCTTTTTGGGTGGGAGGTGACCTTGAAGAAATGAACTGTCTCTTGATAGCCAGGTTTTGTGAGCTCCCTTCCATGTTTTTCCCTTTTCCCTTACATCCATCCTTCATAGTTTAAAATGAGGTCCTGTGAGGCTATTAAATTATGAAAGGAAATATTTAAAACCCTTTATTAATAGAAGTGGAAGTTATTTAATAGAGCCATGGTGCCTGTTGGTTAACCCTAAGGACAGGAACAAGGGCAACTGCCAGGCAAAATTGACTTTGAAAGCACAGCAAGGATGTACCAAATGCAAACATCCTTGTTCTTGTCTTGTTCATCTTCAACCATTGGTCATGCAATCCAGAAGGTTGGAAATCCAAATCTAAAGGGCTCATTGGGGGGGAAATGGAAAAATCTACCAAAAAGAACAAAAAGGCAAATTTCCATAGTGTTACAAGAAATGGACTTCAGTATTAATTTTTGGAAATAGGTCCATTGGAAACACTGGTATAGATGAATGGGTGACATTGGTGGATTGGGTCCTGGTTTTTCTTAATTGTTTGTTGTGTTGCTTCCAGTTTTTCTGTTTTAATCACTGTTGTTTGCTATCCAGACTTATGTGGAAGAGGACTATTTAAATCCTTTAAATAAACACATAAATAAAAATGGTCTAATAACTTGCCAAAGTAGGGTAAAAGTTGATTGGAAAATGTGGGCATCAAAGCTACTACCTCTTGCATATTAAGCTAGCACTCTTCCATTTGAGCTAGTTTCATGGCATTGTACCATTGCTGCTCCATCACTTCTCAAGAAACACCCACACAGAAAGTCATATGCACAATCACAGGGGTGGAGTGGGATGGATCTTGGGGAAGGAAGATAAAATCAACCAAAGCCTGTCTAGAAAAGATGGGCATTGATGATCCTCACCCCCTCTTGCAAGCAAAGCAAAGTGTCAGAGTTCCAAGAAAGACATCACTCCACCTTCCTCCAATCAGGTGTGAGAAAGACCTTGGTTCCCAAGAGAAAATATTTTGTTTTGGCTACAGAATCCAAACTATCTCAAATCCCCCTACCCTATCCCTCTGCTCCAGTGTGGCCACCCTGAAGTGGTCAAGATGGCTTCGATCAGGTCAACTTCAGGGTTGACACAAAGCTCCTGTATTGCCACTAATTCCTAGTCTAGGAAAATATGCAAAACTCGCCTTCATGAAGATCTTCTGTATGGAAGCCAAAACTGAAAAGAGAGACTAATTGGAGAATGCAGGCATCGATCCTGCTACCTCTCGCATGCGAAGCGAGCGCTCTACCATTTGAGCTAATTCCCCAACTGCTTGTCAACCTTGTTCTACCAAGTTACAAGAATTCAGGACAAGATGCAGAAAATGAGGAGATGAAAATGGTCTAATACTTTTTCGCAAAGGAAAAATTTTAAAAAATGGACTGGAGAATGTGGGCATCGATCCCACCACCTCTTGCATGCAAAGCAAGCGCTCTACCATCTGAGCTAATTCCCCAGCTACAAGCAGCCTTGATCCACACAACTGCAAGAATTCAGGACAAGAAGCAGAAACCGAGGAGATGAAATTAGATGCCAACCAGTAAGCCTGCTAGAAATGACCGAGACACACCTGAGCTCCATTTACCTGGGAAGAGTTTGAGCAGGTGGATTCAGAGGAAGTGGACAAGTTCCTCACAGCTGTGAGTTCTGGAGCTGTGCCAGACTTCAGGGATGCCAGCATGGGTGCCTGTGAGGGTGAAGTTTCTCTCATAAAATTGGCAGTGGGTGCGGAGGGGGGAAATGAATTTGCCCATCTCCTTTTAGGCTTCTGAGGATGTACAACCTGTTATGGCCCTTTGGGCAGGGGTGCTTCCACAGAGTCCGGAGGCTTCCCTCGGGCCTCTGGGAGGGCAAAAGTGGCATCCCCTGGGCTTTGGAGGCTCTCCAGAAGCCAGAAACAGGCCTGTTTCTGGACTTCCAGAACTTCCGGAAGAGTCCCAGAGCCTTAGTGCAGACCCAGCACTTACCTGCAGACTCCTGGGAGGGGAGGGGCAGGGTGGGTGGAGCCAGCTGGTTGGTTCAAATACCAGTTCGACAAACCAGATGTAAATTTAACATCTGGTTCACCTGAACCGGCCCAAACTGGCTGAATCCCAGCCTCTGCTTTTGGGGAAAGGGATGAGCCGAGCCGAGCCTTGGGGGAGTGGGATAGAGGGTGGGAAGTGTTTCTACTTGGCTGCAGCTGCCTTTTCCAAGCTCAGGCAACAGCCTTTGTCTTCCTCACACTCACCATCATTCATGCCCTGTCATTTCACAGTTGGACTACTGCAATGCACTCCACATGGGGCTGCCCCTGAAGATCATACAGAAGTTACAAATGGTCCCAGTTTTACAGTCTTTGGCACCCCTCGGCTTAGAGGGGTATAGATCAATAGGTAATATTGCTGGATTGGAGCCCTGGTTTTTCTTCATTTTTTTTTGGGGGGGGGTGGTTTGCATTGCTTTTAGTGTTTCTGTTTTATAGCCACCCAGAGTCATGTGGCAAAGAATGGATGGTCATATAAATCCTCTAAATAAAGACATATATAAAAATGGTCTAATTTGAATACTAATATTCAAAGACATTTCAAATATGGTTTGATAAAATGGCACACAATGTTAAAGGTAGGTTTGGGCATTGAACCTACTGCCTCTTGTGTGTTAAGCAAGCACTCTTTCATTTGAGCTAATTTCACAGCATTCTCCACAATTTCTCAAGAAACACCCACACAGAAAATCATATGCACAATCACAGGGATGGAGTGGCGTAGATCTTGAAGAAGGATGCTAAAATCAACCAAAGGTCTGACTAGAAAAGGTGGGCATTGATCCCACCACCTCTTGCAAGCAAAGCAAGATTCTCGCATTGCCACTAATTCCTAGTCCAGGAAAATATGCAAAACTTGCCTGCAGGAGGATTTTCTGAAGGGAAGCCAAAAGTAAATAGAGATTGATTGGAGAATGCAGGCATTGATCCTGCTACCTCTCGCATGCTAAGCGAGCGCTCTACCATTTGAGCTAATTCCCCACTTGGCTTTAATTTGGTAGGATTTTATACTCTTTTTGTGAACTGAAAAGATTCATCCAGATACTGAAGCTATCAAAAATCCATTGTGAGAAGTTTGACAGATAGTCCTCGAGTTACGAATGTAATGGAGCCTGTCCATTCTATTCATAACCCGAGAATTTGTGGGAGTGAATCTCGCACCTTGAATGGGATCACTCCCTCCTTTGGCCCACACATTTGCTAATCGAATGTGAGGCTCATTAAGTGCACATGAAGTATATCAGGGTGGGAAAGGCCATGGGGGGGAACCTAGTGATGGAACAAGCCATCTGCCTAAGACCACTCTAGGCCTCCCCGACCCACTGAAATACCCCATGCTCCCCAAATTGCTTTCCCTCTCCCCAATCTGCTGCGCTGGGTCACTTATCTTGGGAAGATCTAGCAAGCAGTCTCCTCTCCAGCCTCCCACGCCCCTCTGCAGTTCCATTCGAGCCCCTGCAGGCCTCCCCTGGCCTGTTGCAGGCCAAAATGGAGCCTCCAGGGGCAAGTTCCAAGCCTCTGGGATCTGGCCCCCAGGAGGTCCATTTTGGCCTGCAATAGGCTGAGGGAGGCCTCTAGACAGCCAAACCAGGCTTCAGAGGGGCACATCTGCCCCTCAGAAGCTTCATTTTGGCCAGCAACATGTAGGATGAATGTTGCAGAGCCTCTGCAGTTGTTCATAAGGGTGAACAACTGCCGTGATGCTGCAAGATTCATAGTTCCAAGCTTTGTTCGGAAACACTAGGGGGCGCTGATTGCGTAACTTCGAACGTTCACTAAGGGAACACTCGTAACCCAGGGATTACCTGTATATCCAAATATATTTTATTCTTTATAATACGGTTTCCATTTTCCCTTAAAATATTAACAGAATCCACAATGGTTTGAGAATCAGTGTCTCCAAGTTAATCAAATTAGCAAACTTTCTCAAACCCCAAAATAAGTTTACTAATTTATAATTATTTTAATGTACTAATAATTTACTAATCCACAAATCCATTAATCCAAAGATTAAATCTGCAAACACAAATAAAGTTTATTAAAGTAATTCTACAGAACTATATGTTCACAAGAACATTCACACAGACACACACACACACTCCTCAGCACATAGAGACTTCCATACCCCTGACAAGTTCCCCCTATAAAAGTTTATCACTGTACCCCATTTCTCTGCAGCCTGCCCCAAAAGCAAACTTTTGCTTTCAGAAATAAATATTTTTTCTTTCCTCACAGTTCTTTGGATCTCATTTTTATTTATTCTTGTACAACCCCAGCTCAAGTTGGAACCCCAAATTATTCTTCTGACATCGTGCTATTTGCAGTAAAAATCAGAAAGACCTAATTCACTGTTTTTATTGTAGGAATGTAATTCCAGAAACTTCTCAATCAATTCTGAAGGTAATGTCACCTTCTGTAAATAATTCTACCTACACCAAATAACATAAGGAACATTTTACCTCACCTCCTTTCCACTTGGAATTTGGATTCAGAAGACTTGAGCTCCGTTTTCCCATCGCCTTACATAGATAAATCTTTTTCTCTCGTTCAGTTTCTCTCTCTCTCTCTCTCTCTCTCTTTCTCTCTTGTTTAAGAATATATAAAAGACAGAAAAAAAATCATTAAAAATGAAATAAATTTTTTTCACATGGTAATGATATTCACAGTTTTTGTTCGAATAAAAATCCGGTCTGGTTCCAAAGCAGGAGAAAGATACTGGAAATAAAATGGAGTCTGGGTGCAGGAAGTCTTTGTTTATTTGATTTTCCAGAAACTTCAGTGACAGCAGCATGTTTCTGGGATGGCTGACAAAATGGGGTTGAAATAGGTAGGCTTTTATACATTCTTTGGGGCCTCATGATTGAGATGCCTGTTTCTATGCAAAAACATATCCTTTAATATTCTAATGGCTATTGCAAGATTCCTATAGGATCGTGTAGGGGTCATGGCTGGCTCTATAGACAAAGGGAAAATGCAAATCCTTAGTGTTTGTCTGAGCTAATCATGTCAACTTTGATTTGCCTAATTGTGTTGCTCATCTTGAATCTCTGTTTACTCTTTGCTTATGAATAGATTGGCCCAGTTCTTCTGAATGGATACAAAATCTCCATTCCAAAAGATCAGCCTTTTCAAGCTTCTGCTTGAGGTTGTTTTCCTATAGCAGGAAGACTGGGATTTGCTTTCTGCTTTTGTTAAAATTTTTCTCCATTTCTCCTTCAGGGGAAATATTCTAACCCATCTCTTTTTAATATTAAGAATAAAGAATATTTTAACCTGGGAAAGGGGTGGACTTCCTACATTTTTCAAGCCTGAAGATCAAAGTATCCAAAGAGACATAAGTCAGATATGCTAATTCTGAACAAGCTGCTCTCTTCCACACCTTTATTTCTTTATAATATCCTAATAAAGAATGATGTTATTTATCATTTCTCTCACAATGGCCTGTTGTTCACTCCAATATTTTTTTTCAGTCTTAGAGATGAGGGAATCTAGAGACTGTTCACTTACCCTTTGATATCAATTCACTGTAATGAAAAATTATATTTACTTAAATAAAAGTAGAGGAGCCATCATAATAAAACAAAAATTAAACAGTGGAAAGTTTCCCTCTCATCTAATCTTCTGGTGATTCTCAACAAACTATTCTCAGAATGTTAGTTCTGCCACTTAACCAGAGGGGGTATTCAGCAGGTTCTGACCAGTTCTGGAGAACCGGTAGCGGAAATTTTGAGTAGTTTGGAGAACTGTCAAATGCCACCTCTGACTGGCCCCGCTCCCATCTATTCTCTGCCTCCCAAGTCCCAGATGATTGGCTGGGTCTTCTTTTGTTGTCCTGCACAGGAAAACGGAACTGGAAATCAGGTTAGTGGGGTGGGGAGGGAATGGAGATTTTACAGCATTGGTCCCCAACCTTTTTTGTACCAGGGACCGGTTTCAAGCAGAAAATTTTTGCAAGGACCAGGGGGGAAGAGAAGAGAAGGAGGCTTGGCTCTCGCTGCTCCACCAGCCCAGGAAGAAACTGCTTCAAAGAAGCGGGGGCTTTTTCCTGCGCCGCAGCTATTCCGGCGCCCGTTTCACCCCACCCGCCGCCCGCAGCGCGCGTGCTTCAATCCACAGTGTCCGTTCTGCCTGCCTGCCTGCCTGCCTTAGTTTCTGGTTGTTTGGGAGCAGCTTGGCTGAGAATAATAACTATTCGCCTCTTTTACTCAGCCGAAGCTGTTCCGATTCAACCATTAATGAAGGCAGGCAGAACGGAGCACTGGTTGAACGCATGGCGCGGGCGGCGGGCGGGCGGGGTGGGGTGGGGAGAAACGGGCGCTTCGGAGGCGCTCGGCGACAGGAAAAAGCCCCCTCGCTCTTTGAAGCAGTTTCTTCCTGGGCTGGTGGAGGAGCGAGAGAGCGACTGAGAGAGCTGACCCAGAGAGAAGGACAGGCTTCGGTTGCTTCCTCCCTCCCCTTCTTTCATTTGTGTCCTTGATCCCCGATCCCAGCAGCATTCACCGAAGGTGAAGAAAGCCGCCATTTTTTAAAAAAAATTCTTTGCGGCCCGGTAGAGAGTGCTCCACGGCCCGGTACCGGTCCGCGGCCCGGTGGTTGGGGACCCCTGTTTTACAGTATTCTTCCCCAGGATTTGGGTGGAAATGGTGTTTTTGCAGTATCCGTCCCCTGCCATGTCCACCAAGCCACACCACGCTCACCAAGCCACACCTACATAACTGGTAGTAAAAAAATTTGAACCCCACCAATGCACTTAACCCTTCATTCACACTCAGTGACAAAGAAAAAAATTGTCATTATTAGACACTGATCTCTCTATGATCAGAATTATGACTTTTAAGTTCAGCTGTTTGTGGGTTAATGTGTACAAAAAAGGAAATGCCTGGGTTTGGCTTATGAGGCTACAGAAATCAAGTTTTGTTTCAAAGAATCCCTATTTATTTATATGTGTAAGAAGTGTCATCCTGGAGATTCAAGTGTCCTCCACTTTGCTGAGCTTCATATGGTTTTAGAAATCTCCCTCAAGCATTGGCCTATTGGGTGAGCCATTGTAGTGGATTGAATTTCTACATTTTCTAGAATTTTTCTCTAACTTCCCAGTTAGGGAATTCCAAGTAGCCTCGTATGCACATATGAACTCCTTTTCTTTTCCTTCTTTACTTAAAAGAATAACTTTTAAACAAAAAGAGAGAATGGTATAAAGCAAAATAAGAAAATATAAAGTTCTAGAACTAGTATTACAACTTTAACAGTAAACAGCATATCAAATCAATACTTTATAAGTACCAACCATTCTATAGAGAAGAAAAACCAAATTTTGGATGGAATCCAAAACTGTTTTAATATAATTCTAAACATTGTAATCCAAGAACTGTTTCCGATTAGAATTAAATTTTGCATTAGATTTGCCTTTTTATATAAGAAGTTATTCTGGACTTCAAAGTGTTAGAAGCAATATCCTTCTGGGTTCAGTTCCAAGTGGGGGAAAAGACACTGGAAACATGGAGGCTATTTGGGAAGATGGTTTAATGGTGGACAGGACCACATGGCTTGGAGCTCCTGGGCGAAAAGGGCAGAGATGCTGAGAATCCCTTGGTTTCATACCCTCTCTTGGGCCCTAACTTAGGGTTTCTTGTTCCTATGTAAGAAATGTATTCCATTGGCTGTCAGACTCCCAGGGGTGGGGGTCTTAACCAACATTGTAGATTTTGACTGGACCACATGGCTTCACCTGAGTGCTGGCTAATGCAATCTTCCCAGGTGCCATATGATGAGATGGGTAATTGTATCATTTCCTGAGGGCCATCCTTAATCCCATCACCCTGGAGCTGAAGCAGGGGCAGGGAGCTGAAGGAAGCTGCTTTGTCTTTAAAATATGTTTCTCCTTTTCTTCATCCAGGGAAATATAATATTGTGCCTTTTTAATATTTCCTAGAATATTTCATTCTTCTAGGAGAGAGGTGGGTGCTAACTTTTTACAAAAGCATACTCCTCTAATTAGCTATTCTTCCAAAGAAGGAATCAAAGAAGTTTTCCAATAAAACACATATAATATGCTTGTAACTATTTTCATATATAGTACTAGTTCAGGAAAACACTAACACAGTTTTTGAGATTAGCTGAGATCGTTTAAGTACCGCCACCTAGCTGGACGATGATATGGGAATAAATTTCAAAATTCTTTGAATCTTAAAAGCATCCTATATTCTACATTCTGCCACTAGATGACAGAAAAAGCTTACTTTTGATGTGATATTGAAAAACAGGCAAGGGCTTTAAGTAAAGGTAGGGAAGATGGTAAATAAGCGAAGTGTTAAAAAAAAAAAGTAAGTTACTTAATTAGAAACATAGAAACAGAAAGCAGCAGAAAAAGACCCAGTGGTCCATTGAGTCAACCATTTCAGTGTTTTTGTTTTCTTTTAAATTTATTTATTATTTTATATATTAATTTTTGATTGATGATATTATATCTCAAGCATGTTTAAACTCAGTGATGATTGATTCTACTACTTCTGCTGGAACTTAAGTGCCAAGAATTAAGTTTAAAAAGTATTCGAATACATATTCAGACTCAGTCACTGCAGATAAATACGCATATAAATAAGGGCTTATACATCTAAAACAGAGATGGTATTCAGCAGATTCTGACCAGTTCTGGAGAACCAGTAGTGGAAATTTTGAGTAGTTCAGAATACCACCTCTGACTGGTCCCTCCCCTATCTATTCTCTACCTCCCGAGTCCCAGCTGATTGGCTGGGTCTTCTTTGGTTGCCCTGCACAGGAGAACAGAGCTGGAAAGCAGGTTAGTGGGGTGGGGAGAGAATTGGGATTTTGTAGTAACCTTCTCCTGCCATGCTCACCAAGCCACGCCCATAGAACTGGTAGTAAAAAAAATTGAATCCCACCACTGATCTAAAAGCTTGTATATAACTTTGCACTTTGCTTCCCTTGTAATGAATAGTACTATATTCACTCATTGCCCATATATGTGTGCATTGAGTTATTAAATAATTCCTATTTTCTCTGTACAACAACTTTTAGGTGTTGTCAGTATTTATACACATGTATCTCCAGTCAGATGTTAGCATTAGATGGGAGCAAAAAGTTGAATAGCCAATAATTTCCATATATGGCTTTTTCTTAAATTTTATTATAAGTGAGCATTGTTGCATTCATTGCTAAAAGGGCGAGTAGAAATTTGTTTTGATTTCACACTGGATGAATCTACTTGTTTGGTTTGAGCTTGTCCTCAATTTTGTGTACGCTGACAACACCCAAGACTATTTTCTTTGCTGACAACGTGCTTTGTTGTACACCTGTCTGCCATCTAACCAGGGAAATCTATTTAAATAAGTTGATTTCCATTTTTTTTTTCAAAAATAAAATCCAAGCAAAGTGTATCTATGGGGCTTCTCAGTCATTCGGGTCATGGTTGTCCCAGAGTTGTTTTTTTCACTGGACTTTCTTGGTTTTCTTTGAAGACGTTTCACTTCTCATCCAAGAAGCTTCTTCAGCTCTGACTGGATGGTGGGGAATGGAAGGATTTATACTCCTTGCTGACAGCTGGTCATTTGCATTCTTTTAGCAAGTTGTTAAGGCCACCTGGAGGTTTATCTACATTGTCAAGTTCACCTGAGTGGGTGTGAAGCCTTCTTGGAACTGTTGAAAGCACTATGTGTAGACTTGTAGACTGTGTCATAGATTCACTCCACCATCAAATCAGAGTCAAAGAAGCTTCTTGGATAAGAAGCAAAATATCTTAAAAGAAAAACAAGAAAATCCAGTTGCCTCTTGAAAAAAGCACCTTTGGGACAAGCAGAGCATGGAAAAATTAGAATAGAATAGAGCAGAGCAGAGCAGGACAGGACAGAATAGAATAATAGCTTTATTGTCACCTTGAATGTACACTAATTGGCAAAGATTAAAATGAAATTTCGTTGCATAAAAGCTCTCAGAGGGTCTTCACCTCTAATATACACTACATCAACATGAGAAAATAAATAAATAAGTAAATAAATAAATACAAACTAATGCATATACCCACATATATTATATGACACTGAGAAACAACACAGTTTAGTTTGGATGTATACATGTACGTGGCAAGAGAAACAAATATGGTACTTGAAATTGTTCAGGCTGCTACAGGTCAGGTCTCATTCAATAATTGCCACCATAAATCAAGCTGACAGGCCCAGAATGAGACAACTCATCATAGCAAAAACGCATCATGGGAAAACTTGACATGAGACAATTCTACAACTACAAAAGTTAAATTAATTTCAATGGAACCGTGGGCAATAATTATAAAATGAAGTCAATCTAGAAATACAGGAGTTATAATTCTCTCGATGAAAATGTGATCACCAGTAATAACGACAGTTTCACACAGCTTTGAGTTAGCTGCTGCTTTGATTTGGCTACTGCAAGTTTCCCACAGCAAGTTGGGTACAGCAAGTTGGCCATGGTGAGTTGGCTGCGGAAGTTGCCCTACACCCAACATGCCTGTTTTTTTTTTTTTTCTTGGCAAGCGTGGGGAGTGGCTGAGTATGCACTTTGATATTACTATGCAAGCCACATCACACAGTGTATTAACTAGTCCTTCTTTGCTCCAAGTATCCTGCATCATCGTCATCGTCATCTTCATTTAATGACCCCATAATCCCTTGCGGGGTGGAGTCTGAGCAATTGAATAGAGGTACCATTTTAATGGCTGGATGCCCTTCCTGTCACCAATGCAGATTTTTGTTCAGCAGATATATTCTCATTGTGCCCAGAGAGAGAAATATCTGCCTCATTACAAGATATGAGGGTGGCACACTCTAATTGGCAACTATAGGGAAACCTTGTTTTGTAATATTTGAAATGAAGAGGAAGGGGTTTTTTTTTGTTTTTTTTGGAAATGATGAAATAAAAATATGTGATGAAATTGTAAACAGGACAGATAAAAGTATAAGTATAATTATTTTGAAGATATGAAAATTTTGAAAGGGAAAGGAAATAGACTAAGAAATGAATGCGAAAGCTATAAAATAAGCCTGAGGGAAGTATCTTGAGAAAAATTAATAGAGAATATACGAAAGAGTGGTAATATATGAAATTCAATATAAAAGATGAACATGTAACTGAAATTATATCTGTATGGAGATGTGAAAACCTGGAACTATGCTGTTCACTAAAAAGATGTTTTATTTCTTTTTGTTTTGTGAAAACTCAAGTAAAATTTTATTTAAAAATAAAAATATCTGCCTCTACCTAGGATCGAACTCACATCCTTGTAAGTGTGCGGAGAGAGCTCCACCTCAAGGCCACCACACCACTCCTTCAAGTATCCTGCATCCTTGCCTTTATTTCATTTGTGTTTGTTCCTTGCCTGCTGCAGGCTGCTGGGAGAAATTTGGTGAAAATCCATTCTTACTTCTTTTTTCTTGAGAACAAATGCTCACTGGAGGTCTTTTTTCCTTCCCTGCTGCCTCTAAGAATTGTTTATGTTTCTATGTTTGATGATTGTTGATCTTTGCCATATTCTGTGCATTGTCATGTCATCCCCCATGGCAATTTCTTAGCCAGTGTTTTTTCCAGAACCATTATGTGTCTTTTCTTTTTAAATGTTCATATATGTTTCCTTTCCCACTTTTCCTCCTTCTGCCCGGTGTTTTCTGTTTGTTTTCTGTTTGAATTGCAATTTCTTCAATGAGTGCAATACTTTTGACATCATAAGGTGGGTTAAATACTTATTCTGCCATGATCTTGGCCAACGCTGAGGATGATAATTGTGGACATCAATTTAGGATACACACATGCCTCTTTGTAAGACTGGGTGTGGTTCAATTCTTTTGTTGAAAAGACTCTGTGAATGACAGATAAAAAAAAGAATCATTCATAACATGTGAAGCTACTTTTGTGAAATTTATTGTAAGAAAGGATGCCTGCATGTGCACACACACAGCCTCATGTTCAGAGGTGATATTCAGCAGGTTCTGACCAGTTCTGGAGAACCAGGAGCAGAAATTTTGAATAGTTTGGAATGCCACCTCTGACTGGCCCTGCCCCATCTATTCTCTGCCTCCCAAGTCCCAGCTGATTGGCTGGGTCTTCTTTAGTTGCCCTGCACAGGAGAACGGAGTGGAAAAGCAGGTTAGTGGGGTGGGGAGGGAATGGGATTTTACACTAACCTTCCCCCAGAAGTGGGGAGGGAATGGAGATTTTGCAGTATCCTTCCCCTGTCATGCCCACCAAGCCACGCCCACAGAACTGGTAGTAAAAAAAATTGCATCCCACCATTGCTCCTATTGGAACCTGTTTTAAAAAATGCTGCTAATCTCTTTGATATAAGAGAGATTCTATATCATTCTACAGAGGAACGTTGAGTCTGTCATCTGCACCTCTATAACTGTCTGGTTTGGTTCTGCAACCCAACAGAACAGACATAGACTTCAGAGAGTAATTAGGACTGCAGAAAAAACAATTACTACCAACCTGCCTTCAATTGAGGACCTGTATACTGCACATGTCAAAAAGAGGGCTGTGAAAATATTTATAGACCCCTCACATCCCGGACATAAACTGTTTCAACTCCTTCCCTCAAAATGATGCTGTTGACGTAATTCCCCATTAGGAGAATGAGTGCACACAGGGAGACGTAGTGAGAGTGGTGATGAATAACACACAATCAGCACACAGATACACTGTATAGTAAAATGTAGGTTTTTACTTCCAGTAAACTGTTAAGAAAAGTCCAACAAGCAGTTCAAGTCATACATAGTTATAGCAGTCAGTTTTCAGTCCAGGGATAATCCAAATAACAAAGTCCAGTATCAAACAGTTCAGTAAAAGACTCACATCAAATCCAAGAATAACGACGATCAGCAAGTCAATAGGGAAATGCAGGAACGGCAACACTCTCAGCAACAACAGAACAGAACAACCCAGGTTTCTAGCTCCATCTTATGGCCGTTTGAGGAACCACACTCAATTACAATTTTAGCATTCCCTTAAAGAGACAGTATTAAAATGTCTATCCTGGTTTATATATTTCCAACCCTAATGTTAGGTGACTTACATTCCTAACAGACGCTATAGAGCATTACACACTGGAACAACTAGACACAAGAACAGTTTTTCCCCGAATGCCATCACTCTGCTAAATAAATAATTCCCTCAACCCTGTTCAACTATTACAAAGTCTGTACTACTGTTAATCTTGTCATCACTCCTTATCACCCATCCCCTCCCACTTGTGACTGTATGACTGTAACTTTGTCGCTTGTATACTTATGATTTATATTGACTGTTTCCTTTCATCTTTTCTTTCATGTATACTGAGAGCATTTACACCAAGACAAATTCCTTATGTGTCCAATCACACTTGGCCAATAAAGTAAAGTATTCTATTCTATAAAGTTGTACTCAGTTAAACACTGATTTGCCTCACAAGTGTATGCCTATCAGTAACTTATTAGAAACATCTTATCAACGGGCAGGAACGGGCAGGAGCTACCGCGCGCCTCCACCTTCAAGTACCTGGGAACTACTCTTGGGGAAGAAGGCCTACTACAAACTGAGGTGGCAGCCAGGATCAACGCAGCGTGGGGCAAATGGAAGTCCGTCATGGCGTCCTCTGTGACAAGAAGATGCCGATGCGCCTGAAGGCGAAAATCTATAACTCTGTGGTGCGCCCCGTGGCCATATACGGCGCAGAGTGCTGGCCGGCGACCAAAGAAGTGAAAGCAGACTCCAGACAATGGAGATGCGAATGCTCCGATGGTCGGTAGGCCTCACCCTACTCGATCGCGTCAGGAATGAAGAAGTGAGCAGACGGTTCAACGCCGTGCCCATCCCCACGGTCATGAGGCAGTCCCGGCTACGATGGTTCGGCCATGTGAGTCGCGCCAAGGAAGAATCCATCATCAAATCTGCGATGAAGGTGATTGTCGGAGGAGCGAGACCGCGTGGTAGACCTAAGCAACGCTGGATGGACACGATCAAGGCCGATCTAGAGATCGCGAAGGCAAACATCTTATCACTAAGTAAACATATTAAACACTTCTTGAAGAAAGGTATTGATTCTTGCTGGGTTTCTCAGGACAGCTAGGTCACACAGCACTCAATTCTTTTACTTCCATACTACTACACATACATTTAATATCCACTGCCCATTTTTATTTTTGGGTAGAAGGATTTTCAACTGTGAGCTTCTGTCTCAGAGGCTTTAAATGCCACTCATTAAAGCATTACATGCAGTCCTTCTTTAGTGACTGCCTTGTTTAGTGACCTTTCACAATGATGACAGTGATAAAAAAAGTAACTTTAGAACCAATATTTGAATTTACTTCACTAGCCTGTAAAGGAAAGGAAAGCTGAGGTGAGTTCATAAACACAGTTGTGGTTTTTCTTCATGACCAAGATCCTGGCCCCAATTGTTACACTTAAAGCATTACTTTTTACCCAGACACCAGGCATTTATAACAATTTTTAAATTATTTTTATTATATATGCATATTTGTAAACTGCTTAGTTTTTTTCCAACAAACACATATGAATGGCAGCATATCAATCTTGATTATAAAGAAATATGTGCTATTAAAAATGCTGTGTTTTACCCATAAATTATGGGAGTGGGCTATTTGCTTACCTGCAAGATTGTGTCCAGAGGTTACCATATTTCTCTGAAATTCTGCTTCAATTTTTCCTGATGTCTTTTTCTTTTATAATGTAGGAAAACCGTATTAACACACAGCCTCTAGAACAGTATCAACCTTGTTAACTTTAAGATCCGTGGACTTCACCTCCCAGAATTCCTTAGCCAATACTGAATTTCCAGTAATTCTGGGAGTTGAAGTCCACGTATACCTGTGGTGGGATTCAAAAATACCGGTTCTGTGGGCGTGGCTTGGTGGGTGTGGCGGGGAAGGATACTGGAAATACTATAAAATCTCCATTTCCACCCCACTCCAGGGGAAGGATACTGCAAAATCCCTATTCCCTCCCCACCCCACTAGCCTGCTTTCCAGCTCCGTTCTCCTGTGCAGGGCAACAAAAGAAGGCCCAGCCAATCAGCTGGGACTCAGGAGGCAGAGAATAGATGGGGGCAGAGCCAGTCAGAGGTGGTATTTGCCGGTTCTCCAAACTCTTCAAAATTTCCACTACCGGTTCTCCAGAACTGGTCAGAACCTCCTGAATACCTTCTCTGACATATATCTGCTCTAACAGACACTCCCCACATATATTATTAAAGTATTTATAAGGCTATCCTTCCAACAGCTGTTCAAGATATTGTTTTTCTCCTAAAATTCTAAGAGTTGATATTATGCATTCTATTTTTGTTTTTTTAATACACTGTGACTTTTGTATTATGCTAAGTTAAATAGATACAACAGTCATACATGACATCAAATCACACCCTTAATGTCATCCCTTCTTGCCTTCTCCACCCTGGGGCATTCGATTGCAACACCCATCATGCCCAACCACATAGGAATAGAATCAGAGTTGTTTCTTGCTTGGTTCAAAGCATCTTCTCAGGATCACGTAGAAGTATCTTCCTCTTCTGGAATATAAAGGATTGATCTGGCATGAGGAAAATGACAACCTCTTTTGTTCTTCATTCTCTTGAAGTCCACTTCTGATATAAATATCTATCATATTTTCTAGTGCGTCCCTCCAAAGGCATTCCAATCTGTTGAGAAGGCAAGGATAAAAATAAACCTGGGTGTGTAGCATGTGCTTTCTTAGGAGTGTTTGTACATAGCCAGAAAAAAAGAAATTGAGTTTCACAGATACATAGGCTTCCATTCTTAGCTACAGGAATGGATGACAAGGTACCAAAACATCTGTTGTGGTGTCATTTAGTCATGCCATGAGGTCACAGGAAAGTTCCTAAAGGTCAGAGCTTGTGTTGTGATACTACAATGCACAATTTCTCAGTTGCCTCCTTGCCCACCATGTATCTACACCTGTATAGATGCATATGGATAGAGATGGTCATGTTGATACTGTCAAGGTATCTACCACTGATTCAGTAGACTTGGTGAATTTCCTCTTCACTGGATTATTTGCCTGTTCTAGAAATACAAATATTAATTACAGGAAAGGACTGTCTCTGTCTCACCTTTACTTTTTACAATTGATGATGGTTTACATAATGCTAGCTCTTCCCATTTTCTCCGTAACAACTCTTTATGGTAGATAGTTGACCCAAGGTTACTCAGTGAGCTTCTGGGTCAAAGGCAGGGGTGGGATTCAGCCAGTTCAGGCAGGTTCTGGCAAACTGGATGTTAAATTTACATCTGGTTCACTGAACCAATAGTTGAACTGACTGGCTGGCCCTGACCACCCTGCCACACTCCTCCCAAGAGTCTCCAAGCAGCCTGTTTTTGATGCAAGTAAGTGCCCTCCCAAAAGTTCCAGAAGTGGGCCTGTTCCCAGCTTCCAGAGGGCCTCCAGAGCCCAGGGGAGGCCATTTTCACCCTCCCAGAGGCTCGAGGGAAGCCTCCGGACTCTGGGAAAGGCGAAAAATGGCCCTCCCAGGAGTTCCCATAAGCCATGCCCTCCATGGCCATGCCCACCCAACAACCAGCAAGGCCTTTTCCATGGTGGCTCCAGTCCTGTGGAATCATATCCTTGCCTAATGATCAGGATCTAATGATGATGTGTTTAGACACCTCTTAAAATAACTCCCATCCTCTCATCAACCATTAGTTCCTGTTTCAATAGATTATCATTTAACTCAGGAGTTAACCCCCAACCCCCACTTCACAGACAGGTACTGGTCTGTGCAAGTGGCAGGTGAGAGTGTGAAGCTCCATTTACACAAGCGGTAGGTACACGTGTTAAACTATTTCCTTACACACACACACACACACACACACACACCTCTGCTGCTGCTTCCAGTGTCAATCCACTGAGTCAGAAAGATTGGGGACCATTGGTTTAACTGATCATTTCCTTGCATCTGGCTTTGTTGGTGTGTTTACTTGGTTTGTTCTATTTTTATCCTGGGGTGTGTGACTCTCTCTCTCTCTCTCTCTGTGTGTGTGTGTGTGTGTGTGTGTGTGTTTACTCATCTTTCTTTTCTGATGGTTTTAGAATTTTTCGTTAACTACACTGGGATGGTCTTTAAGAGAAGTGTTATAAAAAAATGTTGGTGAAAATAAATAAAGTTGTGTGTAATTTACATGTCTTCTACTACAGCAACTAGAAACACATTTAAGGAGGGAAGTCAGATTATTTTGTGCATAGCGAAGAAAGTATTTGGATGGCAGGAAGGGTACGGGTGCATGTTAGTCTTGAAGTAACCACCGAAGTCTTGAATAATTTGAACTAATCTGGCCATGCCCATGAAACTCTTCAAGGAAGGAAAAGTATGTAGACTTGAATGCTGTTAAGGTTATTTCCCTTTCGATTACATACGGTGTTCCTCATTTTCTCAGTAACTCTCTTTGTGAGCTCAGTTAGGCAACTCGCTCTTGTTCAAAGGAATGGTTTAAAATGCTTTCAATCTGAGTGGGTTGAACAACCAGTGAGAATGACAATGACTAAATGACTACTATCATAAGTCATGAGATAATGCAATATAAAAATTCTCATGATTTGCCAAGTAACCTGTAAGAGTGGCAGACCCTGGGAGCTGAGTTAAAAGAGTGCTCAGCCCAGAATCTCTATATAACCACAAGCAGACCAAATCCAACCAAGTGTGGTAAGACCACACTGGGAATGCTGGATCCAACTTTGGTCACCACGGTGTAAAAAAGATGTTGAGACTCTAGAAAGAATGCAGAGCAGAGCAACCAAGGTGATTTAGGGGACTGGAGGCTAAAACATATAAAGAACGGTTGCTGGAATTGTGTATGTCTAGTCTGATGAAAAGAAGGACTGGGGTGACATGATAGCAGAGTTCAGGGATTGCCATTGTTAGGGATTTGGGAATTAACCCCTAGAAGAGTATTGCAGCAGTAGTCAAGCCAGGCAACCAAAGGAGAGTGGAAGGGCCCCAGAGTATACACACACTGAACACAAACACTGTTTGTAGTTTAAATAGTTTTTAATCCAGTTAGAGTTTAAGCATTGTCATTCAGTCCATTAAGTCATTCACAGTATTTCCATCCAGTAAGACTCACTAGTATAGTCCAAGTTAAGAGTCCTTGCAATATCTTTATCAGCCGATAAAGATATCTTCTCCTCCTCCGGTTTCACTCTCCAGAGAAACAAACGCTGGATATTCAGCAAACAGTAGCAAACAATAACAGTTCAGTCTCAGGCACTCACAGTCAGTAATCACAGTTAGTCGCAGCAGCACACAGTTACAGTAAGACAGCACACAGTTAGTAATAGTAAGCTTTCCAGCTTCTAATGCTTCCTTATATTGTAACTTCTAACCGCACCCTTAATCGGCTAATTGCCTGCTGCATTGTGCTTAAAGTGATAAGCACTTAAACCATGATATCTAAGTTTTATATATTTATTCACCCAAACCATATTTGGTATCAATGTTATACCTAACATTCTCCCCTTTTGGGTGAAATAAATATATAATACCTTACAATCTAATCCCATATTTTTCACAACTCTCCTGGTGCTTACTGGCACCTTGGGCTTTAGTAAAATTATCAGCTAAATTGTCCTCCGACATACAGTACTCTAGCTGAATCATCTTACTTCTTACAGATTGTCTCACGTTTAGGTATCTTAGATCTGTATGCTTGCTCCTTGTTTTTACTCCAATATTTGTGGCCATTTGAATTGCTGCCTGATTATCTTCATGTATAATTATAGGATAATCTACAGTTATACCTATATCAATTAACATTTGTTTATACATTATTAACTCTGTACATAACAATGATAAACAGGAGAATTCTGCCTCCATAGTAGACAAACTTATATGCTGTTGTCTTATTGACTTCCAGCCTATTAATGTATTACCCAGCATTATGGCTGTTCCTGAAGTCGACTTTCTAGTGTCTCTTTCTGATGCAAAGCTAGCATCTGCATATGCACTTAGAATTAAATCACCCTTTGGTTCTAAATACAATGAATAATTCATTGTCTTTTTAAGATATCTTAATATCCTCTTAGCTGCATTCCAGTGTCTTTCACATGGTGCAGAATTGAATCTAGCCAACTGATTCACGCAGTACGAAATATCTGGTCTAGACCAATTACTAATATAACTCAAACTACCAATTAAAGATTGATAAATCACCTTATCAAACTCAGGGCTTTGTACATCATTGTTGCAAAACTCCTGACTCATTGGAGTCTTAGCTGGCTTACAAAGCTCCATCTTGTAATCTTTTAGTAATTTGCTTATCTTATCTTCCTGAGATATCTTAAAACCTTTCCTTGTTTTCTTTATATTCAAACCGAGATACTTCTTTATCTCCCCTAATTGCTTGATCTTTATTCTCTTTCCTAATGATGCTATTATTTTATTTGCTTCATCATTAGTTTCAGTTATCAATGCAATGTCATCTGTGAATAGTAATAATAATGATACTTTCCCATTTGTTTCCCTCTTAAACAGACATGGATCGGCTAAACCAGCTTTAAATCCTATATTGTCTAGTTCCTTTACAATATACTGGTTCCATTCATAGCCTGATTGTTTAAGACCATAGAGGCTTTTCTTTAACAACCAACAATCATTATTATCCTTATTTTCACTTTTAATACCAACAGGTTTTTTCATATAAATAGTATGTTTTAATGGGGCGTGCAAGTAAGCAGTTTCCACATCTAGATGGTTAACTATATAGTTTTTACTAGCTGCCCACACTAAAGCTGCCCTCAAGGTTGCTGCCTTAAGACTAGGTGCAAACACCTCATCGTAATCATTAGCATTCTGCCTAAAACCTTGGGCTACTAACCTTGCCTTATGGATTAAATTACCATCTTTATCTATTTTTACCTTAAATATCCATTTGCAGCCAATGGATTTCTTTCCTACAGGTAATTTGGCATTTTCATACACCTTCATATCACTTAATGAATTCAGTTCCTTATTCATTGCTGCATACCATCTTTCTTTTTCCTTAGTAGGATACTTTTTAATTTCTTCAACAGAATTAGGAACTTGATTAATCTGGCACACTGTGTTAGCCTGGTACCTATCAGGCGGTCTAGATATACGTGTAGTTCTTCTGGGAATTACAGGGCTTACAGGAGGACTTTGTTGAACTACTACCTGTTCATCTTCCTCATCCTGTTCAGCTATTGAATCTGTTTCTTCCTTTATGGGCACTATTTCATCCTGTATTTGTCTCTTTACTTTATTTTTAAAGTTACAGGGATAACTAATGGGATTTCTATAGGATTCAATAATTACATCTTTATTGGCATCCTGTTCTAATTTCTCCCATCCTTCATGTTCTAGAAATTGGGCACTAGCACTACATAACACTTTAGATGTGCCTTTCTCCCAAAATCTATATGCCCTATGGTTTGCCTGATAACCAACGAAGAAAAATCTTTTAGCTCTATGTTGCCCTTTTTTTTCTGAGTTGTGCAGGAATATGCACCCATGCTGGTGCACCAAATGTGTGCAGGTAACTTAGATCAGGTTTCCTGCCATGCCATCTGGTAAATGGTATTTCACCTGTTGTTGTATTAACAACGTTGTTCAATATGTTATTAGCACACATTGTAGCCTCCCCCCACAAAGAATCAGGTAACCCAGAATCATTTAACATTGTTCTAACCATTGCCTGTAGTGTTTGGCCTCTTCTTTCAATAAAAGCATTATGTTCTGGCCTGTATGGAGCAGACTTCTTATGCTCTATTCCAGATATCTTAAGTCTGTTCTGGAATTTGTTATTAACAAATTCCGTGCCATTATCTGTCACCAGGGTTATCAGTTGCCGTTTAGACTTTCTTTCAGCAAACCTAAGCCAATTGAAAAAATGTTGATATGTTTCAGTTTTGCTTTTCATTAAATAGCAAAACCCATATCTAGAATAATGGTCCATAATGCTCAGTATATATCTAGCACCCCCCCATACTGGGTTTCTTTGGACCTATTATGTCTGCAAATACTACTTCTAAAGGTTCTTTTGTTTTGAAACCATTTAGCCTATTTGCAGGCAATACTTTGCTCTTATCTTCACAGCAAACATTACAACGCAAATATTTATCACAATGTTTTAACCTTATTCCTTCAGATAACTCAACTGTACGTTTTAGCATTTTAAAATTTACATGCCCCAAACGCCTATGCAATAAATGGATACATTCTTCATGAGGCTTAATATTATTAAATACAGTTTGTGCCTCCCCTTTCTTACTATTATCTAAGACATATAATGTTCCATTTAAAGCTGCAGTTACCCTTTTGTTATCTTTTTCAATTATGCAATTATTATCCTTAAAAGTAATTACATAACCTAATTTATCTAATACCCTTACTGAAAGCAAATTAAACTTTAGTTGCGGTACATACAACATTTTTATATCCTGGTTTATGTACGGACAACGTGCAAAACCTTGACCTTTCGCTTTCAGGTTCCAGCCATTGGCAAGAGATATATGTTGAGAACTTGTAGACATTTTTATAAATTTTGTCTTATCTCTTGTGATGCAGTGGGATGCGCCACTGTCAACCACCCATAAATTATTCTTCACATCAGAGTTGCTAAACGTGGCTAGTTCAAATGCTTTCTTTGGCTTTTTTACATTCTGGCTTTTTCTCTTTTTGCAGAATCTTGCCAAATGTCCTCTGCCTCCACAATTAAAACACTTTTTAATTGTGTATGCTGTTGAAGATAAATTCTCTTCTTCCAGGTGCTTTACTTTGCTTTGCTGGTTTCTTTCAAACTTTGAAGATAATTTCTTTTCTTTCTTATCTTCTCTCAGCTCGTCACGCTCACGCCTTCTTCTGGCTTCTTCTAGTAGCCTGCCTGTAATCTCGGTTAATGAGAGGCTTTCTTTTGGCAATACCTCTAATCGAAGTCACATAGTCATCATAGCTTTGATCTAATGAAGATAATATTATGTAGACTTGTTGCAGTTCATTAAATATAAGCTCTTTTTCTTGCAAATCTTGAAAAATGCTCTTCATACAGTTTAAATGAACTAACATATCTCCATTCCTCTGAAGATGCGTTCGAAAAAGCTTCCGTGTAAGATTTATATGTGCTCCTACACTGTCCCGAACATAAATCTTCCTGAGGTTCTCCCAGCAGTTTGCAGCATTTTCTTCTCCACGAATATGGACAAGCTGCTGATCACAGAGAGTCAGTCCTATGATGCATAAAGCCTGCTCATTCTTCAGTTTAAAGTCTTGTAACTTTTCGTTATCATCATCATTAGCAGGATCCCAGCTACTCACATCTGGTGGGTTTGCTATAATGTCCCACAAACCTTCTCTGCGTAGAAGTAAACTACATTTCATTGACCATGAAACATAGTTTGTTCCATCCAGCCTGGATATCATGGACAGTTGTGACAAATTTACTTGTGCCATTACTCTTCAGATATTTTGACTATTTTAAACTAATTAAAACAGTTTGTTTTTACAGTAATGTGCAACTCACACCAACTCTCTCTGCTATATCCTGGTTAGTTAGACTATGCTGCTGGGCCCATAACCAATGTTAGGGATTTGGGAATTAACCCCTAGAAGAGTATTGCAGCAGTAGTCAAGCCAGGCAACCAAACGAGAGTGGAAGGGCCCCAGAGTATACACACACTGAATACAAACACTGTTTGTAGTTTAAATAGTTTTAATCCAGTTAGAGTTTAAGCATTGTCATTCAGTCCATTAAGTCATTCACAGTATTTCCATCCAGTAAGACTCACTAGTATAGTCCAAGTTAAGAGTCCTTGCAATATCTTTATCAGCCGATAAAGATATCTTCTCCTCCTCCGGTTTCACTCTCCAGAGAAACAAACGCTGGATATTCAGCAAACAGTAGCAAACAATAACAGTTCAGTCTCAGGCACTCACAGTCAGTAATCACAGTTAGTCGCAGCAGCACACAGTTACAGTAAGACAGCACACAGTTAGTAACAGTAAGCTTTCCAGCTTCTAATGCTTCCTTATATTGTAACTTCTAACCGCACCCTTAATCGGCTAATTGCCTGCTGCATTGTGCTTAAAGTGATAAGCACTTAAACCATGATATCTAAGTTTTATATATTTATTCACCCAAACCATATTTGGTATCAATGTTATACCTAAATGACTACTATCATAAGTCATGAGATAATGCAATATAAAAATTCTCATGATTTGCCAAGTAACCTGTAAGAGTGGCAGACCCTGGGAGCTGAGTTAAAAGAATGCTCAGCCCAGAATCTCTATATAACCACAAGCAGACCAAATCCAACCAAGTGTGGTAAGACCACACTGGGAATGCTGGATCCAACTTTGGTCACCACGGTGTAAAAAAGATGTTGAGACTCTAGAAAGAATGCAGAGCAGAGCAACCAAGGTGATTTAGGGGACTGGAGGCTAAAACATATAAAGAACGGTTGCTGGAATTGTGTATGTCTAGTCTGATGAAAAGAAGGACTGGGGTGACATGATAGCAGAGTTCAGGGATTGCCATAAAGAAGAGGGAGTCAAGCTATTCTCCAAAGTACCTCAGGGTAGTACATAAAACAATGGATGGAAACTAATCAAGGAGAGAAGCAACATAGAACTAAAGAGAAATTTCCTGACAGAACAATTACTCAGTGGAACAGTTTGCCTCCAAAAGTTGTGAATTCTGCAATACTGGAAGAGTATTGGATGACCATTTGTTTCAAATGGTGTAGGGTTTCCTGCCTAGGCAGGGGGTTGGACTAGAAGACCTCCAAGGTCCCTTCCAACTCTGTCCTATTCTATTCTATTCTATTCTATTCTATTCTATTCTATTCTATTCTATTCTATTCTATTCTAAATTCTATTCTATTCTATTCTATTCTATTCTATTCCCTTTTTAATTCTATGGACCCTTATATAACTCCAAGCAAGTGTTAACACTTAGTTAAGAGGATTCCTGTGCAAAAGCTGTTTAACAATAAATTCTTCATGTGTGGACCTGGTCTTTTGCACCTGACACAATCATATTTAAATTATTTATTATTTTAAATTATTTATCAAGTTCATTGGCCACTCATCTTATCCCAAGGTAACTCTGGGTGGCTAAAGACAATCTCAGTATGATTCACACAAAAAATCTAAAATCATTACAAAAGATAAGTAACACACACACACACACACACACACAAACCATATGTCAGACCTGCCTCGACTTGGACTTCTAAGCAGGGGTGGGATTCAAATTTTTTAACAACTGGTTCTGTGGGCATGGCTTAGTTGGTGGGCGTGGCTTGGTGGTTATGTGACTGGGTGGACATGGCTGGGTGGTCATATTATTGGTTGGGTGTGGCCAACTCAATATCACTCACATCGAGGCACGCATCTCCTCGCCTGGCCTCTCATGACTGTGGGGATGCTGCAACAGTCGTAAGTGTGAAAAATGATCATAAGTCACTTTTTTCAGTGACATTGTAACTTTGAATGGTCACTCCACGCAAGTAAAGTACCAGCAAAGGAGGGAAAAATAACTCCAGAGAAGTTCCTGAGACAGGAAGTCTAGTCCTGCCAAGAATGTAATAAGGCTTAACGGAGCGGCAGTTTCTGCAAGCAACACCAGAATGTTTCCTTCCTGCCTTCCTTACAGGATTAGGCCAGTAATTTCTTCTAACAACCGGTACTCCGAACTGCTTAGAATATTAACAACCGGGTCTAGCGAATAGGTGCGAAGCGGTAGAATCCCACCCCTGCTTCTAAGTAAAAAATGACACTTAACTCCATTTGTTGAGAAAAGTATAGTTTACTAGAAGTCAAGTAAATTGCAGTAGTATAAAGCTAGACCTGAGAGTTTGCACCAGATTTTTGCCAGTTAACTTTCCTCCCTTGGTCCCTTCTCATTGTTTATCTCTCATTGTCCGATCAAGTTTAAAGAAGATGTTTTGGAAACAGTCACTCTATTTGTTGGCATTCTTCTCCCAGGAAACCAGCCTGGGTTTTCACAGAGATATCTTCATTAATTAAGAATTAAGGAGAAACTTCCTAACAGTGAGGAAGATTAACCAGTGGAACAGCTTGCCTCCAAAAATCATGGGCTCTCCATCACTGGAGGTTTTTAAGAAGAGACTGGACAGTCACTTGTCTGAAATGGTATAGGTTCTCCTGCTTGAGCAGGGGGCTGGACTAGAAGACCTCCAAGGTCACTTCCAGCTCATTCTATTCTATTCTATCTTCTCACAATCCAGTTTCACTTTCCCCTAGGCCCTTCCAGCTTCCCACCATGGATTATGGCTGACTGGCAGTGAGGTGGCAGTTCTGACATCATATTTAATGGCTAGGCCTTGATTTTAAGGGATATTTTTATCATTGCATCAAGGAGGGTAACTTGGTTAATATGATCATGACCAAATAAAGGAAGCCCATAGAGATATTTATATGATGATCATCATCATTAGCATCACCACCACTATTATCATAGCTGAAATCTTGAGTTGAAATCAGTTTTCACATTTATGAAACTCAAGAAAAAGTGGGTTTGCTACCAACATCTTGCTAAGGGGAAAGCAGCAACCCCTTTTTGAGTAAATCCAGAGGTGGTATTCAGCAGGTTCTGACCAGTTCTGGAGAACCGGTAATGGAAATTTTGAGTAGTTCAGAGAATCGGCAAATACCATCTCTGACTGGCCCCACCCCCATTTATTCTCTGCCTCCTGAGTCCCAGCTCATTGGCTGGGTCTTCTTTTGTTGCCCTGCACAGGAGAACGGAGCTGGAAAGCAGGCTAGTGGGGTGGGGTGGGAATGGGGATTTTGCAGTAACCTTGCCCCAGGAGTGGAGTGGGAATGGAGATTTTACTGTAACCTTCCCCTGCCACGTCCACAGAACCAGTAGTAAAAAAAAATTGAATCCCACCACTGAGTAAATCCTTTCCTGATCACAGCAAATAAATGGAAGAGATATTGATTGAGTCATGGTACTTAGCTATGTACAGATCAATTTATTTATTTACTGGGTAAACCCTCAAACAGAGGCCTTTTTCATCCAGTAAGACTGTGAGGGCAGAAGGTCAGTACTCCCAAACCAGGCTTGGCAAGAGAAACCCTGGTTTTGGACTAGGATTCAAGAAATTCAATTTCTGGGTTTCTCTCTGGGCCAGTCATTCTGTTTCAGCTGAACCAACAATGAAGGGCTGAGCACAAACAATGAGCAATATGTGAATGTAGACGGGAAAAGGAGCTTTTGAAAAGAAGCAGTCTTTTGTCTGCAGTGGAGGCTGTGAGAATTGTGAACTGCACCATTGCACTGTCCTGCCAGACCGCTGAATTGTTGCTGTGTTTGTTGTTGTTTGCTTATTTCTTCTGCCAACCGAAGGAGAGAAATGTCAAAAATTCTCAGTAGGAAATAGTAAATATTTTTCTTTTGTTCTGTCACTTAGGAGATTCAGAGAGGATGGAAGACATGTTAGTAATAACTTCTTCTCTACTTGTGTCTCTTCAGTATCTTTAAAAGCTGGGAAGGTGGAACATAATATTGCACAAGGTTTACTCCAGAAACATCATTTTGTTTGTTCACTTGCTCATTCATTTATTCATTCTGTTTACGTTCTATTTCCCCACTGCCTTCACCCCAAAGCCTCAATGTACACTCGATGCTATTGCCAACTATTCCAATAATTAATCAAAATCTTCCTAAAACTTGCACTACACGGGATCCAATCTGGGTCGGTCACCGGGACCAGAGGTTTTGTCTCCTGAGCTTTTGGACATGTGCTGAAGCCCATCTTCGCTAGAGAGAAGTACCCTGAAGATGGGCTCCATCTTCTCTCTTCGCTAGAGAGAAGTTCCCCGAAGATGGCCTCCATCTTCTCTCTTCGCTAGAGAGAAGTTCCCCGAAGATGGCCTCCATCTTCTCTCTTCGCTAGAGAGAAGTTCCCTGAAGATGGGCTCCATCTTCTCTCTTCACTAGAGAGAAGTTCCCTGAAGATGGGCTCCATCTTCTCTCTTCGCAAGAGAGAAGTTCCCGAAGATGGGCTCCATCTTCTCTCTTCGCTAGAGAGAAGTTCCCTGAAGATGGGCTCCATCTTCTCTCTTCGCTAGAGAGAAGTTCCCGAAGATGGCCTCCATCTTCTCTCTTCGCTAGAGAGAAGTTCCCTGAAGATGGGCTCCATCTTCTCTCTTCGCTAGAGAGAGGTTCCCGAAGATGGGCTCCATCTTCTCTCTTCGCTAGAGAGAAGTTCCCTGAAGATGGGCTCCATCTTCTCTCTTCGCTAGAGAGAAGTTCCCTGAAGATGGGCTCCATCTTCTCTCTTCGCTAGAGAGAAGTTCCCGAAGATGGCCTCCATCTTCTCTCTTCGCTAGAGAGAAGTTCCCTGAAGATGGGCTCCATCTTCTCTCTTCGCTAGAGAGAAGTTCCCGAAGATGGCCTCCATCTTCTCTCTTCGCTAGAGAGAAGTTCCCTGAAGATGGGCTCCATCTTCTCTCTTCGCTAGAGAGAGGTTCCCCGAAGATGGGCTCCATCTTCTCTCTTCGCTAGAGAGAGGTTCCCGAAGATGGGCTCCATCTTCTCTCTTCGCTAGAGAGAAGTTCCCCGAAGATGGCCTCCATCTTCTCTCTTCGCTAGAGAGAAGTTCCCTGAAGATGGGCTCCATCTTCTCTCTTCGCTGAGAGAAGTTCCCCGAAGATGGCCTCCATCTTCTCTCTTCGCTAGAGAGAAGTTCCCGAAGATGGCCTCCATCTTCTCTCTTCGCTGGAGAGAAGTTCCCTGAAGATGGGCTCCATCTTCTCTCTTCGCTAGAGAGGTTCCCGAAGATGGCCTCCATCTTCTCTCTTCGCTAGAGAGAAGTTCCCCAAGATGGCCTCCATCTTCTCTCTTCGCTAGAGAGAAGTTCCCTGAAGATGGCCTCCATCTTCTCTCTTCGCTAGAGAGAGGTTCCCGAAGATGGGCTCCATCTTCTCTCTTCGCTAGAGAGAGGTTCCCGAAGATGGCCTCCATCTTCTCTCTTCGCTAGAGAGAAGTTCCCTGAAGATGGCCTCCATCTTCTCTCTTCGCTAGAGAGAAGTTCCCCGAAGATGGCCTCCATCTTCTCTCTTGCTGAGAGAAGTTCCCTGAAGATGGCCTCCATCTTCTCTCTTCGCTAGAGAGGTTCCCGAAGATGGGCT
Organism: Notechis scutatus; assembly: GCF_049901735.1. Taxonomy (NCBI): domain Eukaryota; kingdom Metazoa; phylum Chordata; class Lepidosauria; order Squamata; family Elapidae; genus Notechis; species Notechis scutatus. The sequence goes on along the minus strand of NC_142010.1, from coordinate 17,382,193 downwards.
CCATCTTCTCTCTTCGCTAGAGAGAAGTTCCCCGAAGATGGCCTCCATCTTCTCTCTTCGCTAGAGAGAAGTTCCCGAAGATGGCCTCCATCTTCTCTCTTCGCTAGAGAGGGTTCCCGAAGATGGGCTCCATCTTCTCTCTTCGCTAGAGAGAAGTTCCCGAAGATGGCCTCCATCTTCTCTCTTCGCTAGAGAGGTTCCCGAAGATGGGCTCCATCTTCTCTCTTCGCTAGAGAGAGGTTCCCGAAGATGGGCTCCATCTTCTCTCTTCGCTAGAGAGAAGTTCCCGAAGATGGCCTCCATCTTCTCTCTTCGCTAGAGAGAAGTTCCCTGAAGATGGCCTCCATCTTCTCTCTTCGCTAGAGAGAAGTTCCCTGAAGATGGCCTCCATCTTCTCTCTTCGCTAGAGAGAGGTTCCCGAAGATGGCCTCCATCTTCTCTCTTCCAAGAGAGAAGTTCCCGAAGATGGCCTCCATCTTCTCTCTTCTAGAGAGAAGTTCCCTGAAGATGGGCTCCATCTTCTCTCTTCGCTAGAGAGAAGTTCCCTGAAGATGGCCTCCATCTTCTCTCTTCGCTAGAGAGAGGTTCCCGAAGATGGCCTCCATCTTCTCTCTTCGCTAGAGAGAGGTTCCCGAAGATGGGCTCCATCTTCTCTCTTCGCTAGAGAGAAGTTCCCGAAGATGGCCTCCATCTTCTCTCTTCGCTAGAGAGAGGTTCCCGAAGATGGCCTCCATCTTCTCTCTTCGCTAGAGAGAGGTTCCCGAAGATGGGCTCCATCTTCTCTCTTCGCTAGAGAGAGGTTCCCGAAGATGGGCTCCATCTTCTCTCTTCGCTAGAGAGAAGTTCCCGAAGATGGGCTCCATCTTCTCTCTTCACTAGAGGAATTTCCGTGAAGATGGGCTCCATCTTCTCTCTTCGCTAGAGAGAAGTTCCCTGAAGATGGGCTCCATCTTCTCTCTTCACTAGAGAGAGGTTCCCTGAAGATGGGCTCCAACACAAGTCCGAAAGCTCAGAAGACAAAACCTCTGGTCCTGGTGACCAGGGATAGGCTGCTGGGGGTTCACAGGGGTTCAGGAGAGCTCCTAGCTAAGATTCTGTGCAGTTCGGAGAACCCCCAAATCCCACTTCTGGCTGGCCATGCCCACCCTGTCCCGGCCCTCCCAGGAGTCCCCACACGGCCTCTTTTGAATGCAGGTAAGTGCAGGGTGCGCTGGGAGGCTCAGGGAGGGTGAAAAATGGGCCTCCCAGAAGTTCAGGAAGGCCAGAAATGGGCCTTTTCTAACTTCCAGAGCGCCTCCGGAGCGCCTCCGGGGAGGCTGTTTTTGCCCTCCCAGAGGCTCAAGGAAAGCCTCCGGAGCCCGGGGAGAGCAAAAATGCCCCCCTGCCATGGTGCAGGAGGCTGACTAGGCCACACCCACCATGGCCACACCCACCCAGCAACCAGACAGAGAACCCGTTGCTAAAAATTTTGAAGCCCACTGTTGTGTATTAAGAACCTGCCTGAAGTTCCCCTTCTGGTCCGCCATCTGAGCGGGAGCGCCGATCGCTCCCATTGGCTGATGCCGTTTGACAGCCGCTATAAAAGGGAGCTGTCAAACGGCATCAGCTGTCGCCGCCAGCTGGCTGTCAGATTGCCTCTGAAGCCGCGGCAACCCTTTATTCACTGAATAAAGTAATGTTAGCCTAGCCCTGGCTCTGTCTCCTTCTGTAACTGCCGCTCCACAACACTGGCGACGAGGGCGGGATGCAGTAAAGACATCTAGGCGAAACAATTGAGCCGAAGTCACACAGAGAAAGAGCTGAAGCCGCTAAGTGCCGAGTGAAGTCACCGCCGCCAGCGCTCTCCAAAAGAGCGCGAACTTCAAAGCTCCGCAGCTGAGGAGCCGAACGCCGCTGACAGGCGCTACTGAAACACTTTTCTAAAAGCGACCACTAACTTTTCCTCACCTAGCAGACCCACTGTTGTCGCTCAAATGGCATCTACGCCGACCTTCCCACATTTCCAGCCCGGAACAGAGACTTGGGAATCCTACATTAACACATTTGAATGTTTTTTAAACGCTATAGACTTGTCTAGGGCTACAGACCTGAGGAAAAGGTCATATTTTTTAAGCTTCTGTGGGGCTACAGTTTTCGACACTGCCTCAGCATTAGTGTCACCACGACCCATTAAGTCTATTCCCTGGGAAGAGCTTAAAGAGATTTTAGCCAACCACTATTCCCCCAAACCCTCTCAGATAGCTAGGAGGCTAGCTTTTAGGAGAAGGGTTCAAGCTGAGGGAGAAACCGTGAGCCAATATATGGCAGCCCTAGGATCTGCTGCCATACACTGCGGTTTCAGGGATTACCTGGAGGACATGCTATTGGACCAGATAGTGGGTGGTATTAGGGATTTAAAACTCCAGAGAAGACTGTTAGCAAAGAAAGATCTAACTTTATCCATAGCCATTGAAGAAGCTCAAGCTGCTGAACTATCTGAAATATCTGCAGCTGAGATTCAGGGAGCTACCCCAAAACAAGGACAGGCCACAGTCCATTATGATGAGGTATCCCAGGAGGAAATAGAGGAATCATTAGAAGTAAATCGCCTCACACACCCCAGAACTCCTTTAGCTCCACCAAGAAGAAACAACAACCAGTTCACCAAACAACAGCCCCCTTGTGCAGGCTGTGGAGGTAACCACCTTAGATCCAATTGCAGATTCAGGAATGCTATTTGCCTAAACTGCCAGAAAAAAGGGCATATAGCCAGAGTTTGTCAAGCTGAGCAGGCCCCTTCCAAAGATCTCGAGTCTCTGCCTCATCCCAAAGGCAAGTAAAAAGCTGCTATACCTGCCATCATGCGGGCAGTTTCTCCACGAACCCTAACAAAATAAGCGTTTCTCTTCTCTTAGAAGATAAGCCCTGCCACATGGAGGTGGACACCGGGTCAACCCTCTCCATCATCGCTTGGTCCACGCTGAGGAAGATTCTACCTTCGTTCCCAAGGAGGAAGCTGACTGCCTGCCACCTGAACCTTCGGGACTACCAGGGAAAGACCATTCCGGTCCTGGGTAAGGGAAAATTCCTTATTCAATGCCAAAACTTTAGAGGTTACTTGCCACTGGTAGTTGTTGATGGTGCCCTACCTAGCTTGCTAGGACTGGTTTGGTTCCCTGCCCTAGGTCTAAACATCACAGGGATTCACTCTGTCAAAAACTCTGATGTTGATGCCCTTTTTAATGACTACGCTGATGTCTTCAGCAATGACCTGGGCTGTTATACGGGCACCCCCATATCCTTCAATGTGGGCCCACAAGCCACCCCTATCCGTTTGAAACCTTGAAGGGTCCCCTTCGCCATTAGGCCCAAATTAGACGCTGAGCTAGACAAACTCATTAGTCAAGGAGTTTTGGAACAGGTAGATTTTGCCAAGTGGGAAACGCCCATAGTCACCCCTTTAAAAAAGGATGGTAGCGTGAGAATTTGCGCGGACTATAAGACGTCCATCAACCATTTCCTTCAAGTTAGCACATACCCAGTACCTGTTATTCAGCACCTGCTTCACACATTTGAGCCAGGCGTAGTTTTTGAAAAATTGGATATGTCCCAGGCATACCAACAATTCCCTGTGGACCAGCACACTGCTGATCTCCAAACCATAGTAACACACAGGGGCGCCTTCAGATGTAAACGTTTACAGTTTGGGGTCAGCGTAGCCCCAGGCATTTTTCAATCACTCATGGAAAGAATCCTCCAGGGCCTACCCGGGGTGGTTCCATACTTTGATGACATTTTAGTTTCAGCCCCTACCAAGGCACAACTGCTACTCAGAGTAAGGTCTGTTCTTGACAGATTTAGACTAAATGGGCTCAAATTAAAAAAAGATAAATGCACCATAGCTACCAACCAAGTAGACTTCCTGGGTTATCGAATTGATGCCTCAAGGATTCACCCCATAGAAAGTAAAGTCAGGGCCATTCACAAGGCACCCACTCCCTCTAACAAAACTGAATTACAGGCCTTTTTAGGGCTCCTAAATTTCTATGCATCCTTCCTACCCCACAAAGCCTCTGTAGCTGAGCCCCTACATAGGCTCCTGGACAAGGAGGTCTCCTGGCACTGGGGACATAAAGAAGCCAACGCTTTCCAGGCAGTGAAGTCGCTGTTAACCTCAAACGCAGTGTTAGTTCAATTTAACAAGGACTTGCCCCTAGTACTCGCCGCTGATGCCTCACCTTTTGGGATAGGAGCAGTTTTAAGCCACAGGCTTTCAAATGGATCTGAGGCACCCATTGCCTATTTTTCAAGAACACTCTCTGCTGCTGAGAGAAATTACAGCCAGATCGATAAGGAGGCTTTGGCAGCTGTAGCTGCTGTAAAAAAGTTCCATGAGTTTCTCTATGGCCATTTTTTTGAACTGGTAACTGACCACAAACCTTTGTTAGGGCTGTTAGCTGGAGACAAACAAACCCCACAGGTACTGTCCCCGAGAATGACCAGGTGGACACTTTTTTTGGCCGCTTATTCATACACCTTGATTCATCGTCCTGGAATTAACCTGAGCCACGCAGATGCCCTCAGCAGGTGCCCCCTGCCTACACCAGTCGAGGACCCAGCTCCCATCCACTCAATCTTCGAGTGCACGGGACTGGACCTCCCACTTTCAGCCGGGGATGTTGCTGTGCACTCAAAAAAAGATCCATTGATTTCCCAGGTCCTGGACTGGGTGGGGAGGGGGTGGCCAGATATACATTTTGCCCCTGATTTAATTCCCTTTAAGATTCGCAAGCAGGAGTTGTCTGCAATACAGGGCTGTCTGTTATGGGGGACAAGGGTGGTCATTCCTGCCTCCTTGCAAGAGCCAGTTCTAAAAACACTGCACGAGGGTCATCCGGGCATGGTACGGATGAAGGCCTTGGCCTGCAGCTACGTTTGGTGGCCTGGACTAGATGCCCAAATTGCCAGTTGGGTCAACGCATGCCAGGCCTGCCAGGTGACAAGAACAGCTCCACCCATAGCTACCAGGTGGGAAGATGCAGGGGCACCCTGGGCCAGGCTACATATTGACCTAGCTGGCCCTATGATGGGAAAACATTCTTGGTGGTAGTGGACTCGTTTTCAAAATGGACTGAAGTAGCCGTGCTGTCTTCCACCACAACTCAAGCCATCACTAGGGTTTTGACCAGACTGTTTGCTACTCATGGACTGCCAGACACCTTGGTGTCAGATAACGGGCCTCAATTCAGCTCAAACGAATTTGCCATCTTCGCTGCCAACCTGGGCATCAGGCATGCCCTTACAGCCCCTTTTCACCCTGCCAGTAATGGGATGGCAGAGAGGGCTGTTAGGTCAGCCAAGGAAGTTTTGGCCAAACTGAGGCAGGCAGACTGGCACTCCAAGCTGTCCACTTACCTACTCACGCAACACGCCACACCATGCCCTACAACCAACAAGTCACCTGCTGAACTTTTAATGGGCAGGCGACTCCGAACCACCCTGGACAGGTTGCACCCCCACTACTCCCCCAGCACACCCCTGGCATCTGACAGCCATGCCAGGGGCTTTGCCCTGCAAGACCTGGTTTATGCCAGGAACTATGCAGGGCACCCGTTATGGCTGCCAGGGCGGATAGTTTCTATTACAGGGCCCAGATCTTACAGAGTCCTCCTGGAAGATGGGAGAACCTGGAGAAGGCATATCAACCAGCTCAGGAGACGCTGGACTTCGCCTGCCGCCGGAAGCCTGGACAACCCGCCGCCGAGCCACCCGGTCTACTCGCCGCCTGCCGCAGCCATCACACAGAACTACCCGGTCTACCAGAGGCCCGACTTCCCAGCCAGCCGACCGGACGCAGGAAGACTCACCAGAGCCGCCTCCAGAGAGCAGGTCCGGATCGGCCGTCGACCCTCCGCAGACGCCTGGCACCGCCAGAGAAGACAGAGACTGTGTTGCAGCCCCCAAGCCTCCAGAACCGCGGAGGACAAGCCGCGAACGAAGGCCGCCATTGTGGCTACGGGACTACGCATGCGCGCGGCCAGGGGGAAGGAGTATTGTGTATTAAGAACCTGCCTGAAGTTCCCCTTCTGGTCCGCCATCTAAGCGGGAGCGCCGATCGCTCCCATTGGCTGATGCCGTTTGACAGCCGCTATAAAAGGGAGCTGTCAAACGGCATCAGCTGTCGCCGCCAGCTGGCTGTCAGATTGCCTCTGAAGCCGCGGCGACCCTTTATTCACTGAATAAAGTAATGTTAGCCTAGCCCTGGCTCTGTCTCCTTCTGTAACCGCCACTCCACAACACCCACCCTGCCCGGGATGTGTATATTTGCCTTCATTTGCTCGAAACACTCCAACTAGCAGAGAAGTTTTCTAATCAGGGACTTATTAGTTTCTCTCTGGCTGGCAGATGAAGACAACCCATACTGAAGAACTGGCTGGAGATGACAGGACCTGTCCTTCAACATGTGATCATAGAATCATAGGGCTGGAAAGGGCCTTGGAGGCCTTCTAGTCTAATCCTCTGCCAAAGGCAGGAATTTGTCATGCCCCTGTTGGAATCTGATTCTGAGGGGGAGGTCGAGCAGCTGACAGGGAGTGGGAGTGTGGCTCCGGTGGAAACTGGGGAAGGGCACAGTCTGGCTGGGCCTTCAGAGGAAGACCCAGGTCCACCCCCTCTTCATCCTAGGGCATGCAGGGAGGAACGGAGAAGGGAGCAACGTGAGTTAGGTGGGTTATGGGGAAGAAAAGGGCCCTGATTTCCCTTCATTAGCTGCAGCTGGGAAAACATAATTTAAAAAGGGCATTTGCGTACAGCACCTTACTGGAAGCAAAGCGTGAATTATCTTTGTTTGTCAAGTCTTATCCTCCCAATTGTGTATGTTTCGTTATCTTTTGAAGTCTGCAATTCCTTATCCTGCCCTGTCTTGTTAATTGCTGCAGTGTTGTTTGTGTTGGTTTTTATTTATAATCTATGAGTACTTTGGGTTCGGACTGAATTTCTTCCCTTTAAAAACTGTTCTTGGGAGTTTTTTTCTTCAGCCGATGATAACTGGACATTGGGGGCCAAGTTGGAGGTATTAAAGGGACTTTACCTACTTTTGTGACTTTGTTGCTTTTGTGCCATGCCCCGGGTCATCACAGAATCCTTATACCACCCCGGACAGAGGGTTGTTCAATCTTTTGTTAAAAACCTCCAGCAATGGAGGAGGGAGGCAAGCTGTTCTATTGATTAATTGTTCTCACTGTCAGGTATTCCTCCTTAGTTTCAGATTGAATCTCCCTCTGAGAAGCTTCCACCAATTGCTTCTTGTCCTGCTCTTGGGTGCTTTGGAGAATAAATTGATGCCCTCTTCCCTGTGGTACACTTCAAGGATTCAAAAGATTGAGGACCCAAAATCGGAAAGACTGTAACAAATGTACCTTGGCTTCTGGGCTTCTCACATTTACAAAGGTGCCTGCGTGGAGCCCGAATTTGACATTTTTGTAGCCATTTTATTTAACTCTATATCCTAACCATATATTCCTTTTCTTTCTTTCTCTTTGCTGGTGTAAGTGGGGGAAGGATTCGGGCTCACCACATTCTTAAGGTGGGAGGAGTGGTTAGATAGTGAGGATTGTTTTGGCTAGGTGATTTTCCTTCCCGTGGGAGCAGAAGCTGTCCCCGCTGAGACCTGGAAGTGGAGACTGAAGACACCAGGCAACATTGATTTATTCTATTGGGGAATGTGACTTTTTTTTTGTGGTGGGGGGGGGGGTATTTCTAATTTACAATATTATGTGGTATAATTCCATTTTGTGTCAGATCCAGAATTACAACAGACCTTGCCAATTTGATGCTTACCTAAATAAATTTGTTTTGGAAGATGGATGGATTTTGCTTATTATTATTATTTTTTGAATGGGTTTCATCACTTGGAAACCTGACAGCCTGTTTGATGCTTATTTGAAGGGTTTGGGGGATGGGTTTTGCAAACAGACCTACATCCAGATTCCGGGCAACCTTGTTTATTTATTTAAGACAATTGTGCCATCAGTGTATCTAGGTCAGAGTTCCAAGTGGTAGGATGAGAAGGAAGAGCTATTTTATCATATGGAAAGCAAACAAGCATCTGTTGACATTTGGAGATCAAGTTCATGAAATCTTTAGGAATGGAGTCAAACATTGTCTAATGGTTTTAATGCAGTTTTTAAAGACAAGCCAGGGTTTGACAGCATCTCTGGTTTCATATTTTAACACTCTTGTCTGGTTTTTGATGCTCCTCTTGAATTAATGTATGATGCCACCCAAAACTCATGTCTTCTGGGTTGTGTGCAAGGCTTGTATTGCACACAACTCTTGCACGCAGCACTGGTGATGATGCTAACACCAGGTTGCAGTGAGAAGTTTCAGGTGCTGGTGGTAGGGGGATAAGGGCAACCTGTGTTAGCCCTTCAAGGAAGGTCAGGTCAAGAAACAGAAGCCAGTGCAATTCTTCAAATACTACTTTACTGTTGTGAGGTATTTTAGTAGAATCTTGAAAGCCTGTTCCAGATCTAAGGGATTGCCATAAAAAAGAGGGAGGGCCAGCCTATTCTCTATACCAGGGGTCCCCAACCACCAGGCCGCGGACTGGTACCGGTCCGTGGATCACTTTGCACCAGGCCGCAAATAAAAAAAATATAAAAAAAATGGTGGCTTTCTTCACCTTCGGTGAATGCTGCTGGGATCAGAGATCAAGGACACAAATGAAAGAAGGGGAGGGAGGAAGCAACCAAAGCCTGTCCTGCTCTCTGGCTCAGTGGCTTCGGTTTCCTCCCGCCTCGTTCCTCTCTCAGTCGCTCTCTCGCTCCTCCACCAGCCCAGGAAGAAACTGCTTCAAAGAAGCCGGCAGGGTGGCTTTTCCTGTCGGCGCAGCTCCCCCAAAGCGCCCGTTCACCCCCACCCTGCCGCCAATCAATCCAGGTTCAATCCAGTGCTCCGTTCTGCCTGCCTGCCTGCCTTCGTTTGTTTCGGAGAAGCTTCGGCTGAGAATAATAACTATTCGCCTCTTTTACTCAGCTGAAGCTGCTCCGAAACAACCAGAAACGCAGGCAGGCAGGCAGGCAGGCAGAACGGAGCACTGGATTGAACCGCGGGCGGCGGGTGGGGGTGAACAGGGCGCTCGGAGGAGCTGCGCTCCAAACCACCAGAAACGAAGGCAGGCAGGCAGAATGGAGCACTGGATTGAACCGTGGCGGCGGGGTGGGGTGAACGGGCGCTCGGAAGAGCTGCGCCGACAGGAAAAGCCACCCTGCCGGCTTCTTTGAAGCAGTTTCTTCCTGGGCTGGTGGAGGAGCGAGAGAGCGACTGAGAGAGGACCGAGGCAGACACCTGAGGGATGAGGCTGAGGGAGGGAGGGAGACACCTGAGGGATGAGGCTAAGGGAGACAGGGCCGAGAGGCAGGGTTTCTCAGCCATCCTGCAGGGACTTGTCCTGAGCTGCGGAGACAGCCGTGGGCCGCCGCCGCCCAGTGCTCAGTTTTGAAGGCGCTCTTCAGCCAGGCGCAGTTCCTGAATCTGCAGCTGAAACCCTCCATTTTAAATGTCCCAATAGAAGAGAATATCTGTCGCTCAGGGTTGCAATGAGGAGGCATTGGCGCTCCCTGAACTTGGTGGTTTGCTGGCAGACGTTTTATCACCCGACTAGGTAACAACATCAGATGTTATCTAGTCAGGTAATGAAACGTCTGCCAGCAAACCACCAAACTCGGACTCTCCCCCTCTCCCCCCCCCCCCCAGTCCTTGAAAAAGTGTTTCTGCTGAAACTGGTCCCTGGCACAAAAAATGTTGGGGACCACTGCTCTACACTAACTGAAGGCAGAACAGGAACCAAAGGGTGGAAACTAAGGAGAGAACTAATCTAGAACTATAGAGAAAGTTCCTGTCAGTGAGAATCATTAATCAGTGGAACAACTTGCCTCCAAAAGTTGTGGGTGCTCTGGAGATTTTTAAGAGGAGACTGGATGGCCATTTCTGCCATGGTATAAGGCCGTGATGGCGAACCTATGGCACGCATGCCACAAGTGGCACGCAGAGCCATTTGTGCTGGCACGCGACCTGCAGGCAAACTTACCTCACTGCGCATGCCTGCGCCTCACAGCTGATTTTTTTTCCGGTTGGTTTGAGGCCTTTTTCGGCCTCCCAGAGGCTTGGAAAAAGCCTTTGCAAGGTTTCTCAGGCCAAATTATAGGCCTGTTTTGTCACTTCCTGTAATACCGGAAGTGAAGAAACGGGCCTATAATTCGTCCTGAGAAGGCTTGCAGAGGCTTTTCCCAAGCCTCTGGGAGGCTGAAAAAGGCCACAAACTAGCTGAAAAATCAGCTGTGAGGCTCAGTACAGGTAAGGGGTTGGGGATTGCGTGGGCATGTGCAGGCGGCGTGGGGAAGAGGGGCACGCATTGCATTCTGGGTGCTGGCACACGAGTACGGGCGTGCTGGCGCGCTCGCAATTTTCGGCACAGGAGCCCAGAAAGGTTAGCCACCACTGGTATAAGGTCTCCTTCTTGAGCAGGGGTTGGACTAGAAGACCTCCAATGTCCCTTCCATCTCTGTTATTCTGATAAGATCTTTACTGCCTCGTTTCAAGGAGAACAAGCTCAAGGCAGAGCTGTTGTCATGCTGTCTACTTTACTTTTTGAAGGCAACCATTTCACTTCTCCTTCCTCCTTCTCAGTTGCTTTGCAACCTAGTAGGCATTCCCTTGTGTGGTCCCATCATCTCCCTTCCAACGTTCACCATTTAAATGAAGCCGCAGGAAGAAGTCGTCCATTGGTTCTTCGACCGATATCATCAATCTATGATGAAGCACAATTAATGCTGGATTCAACAGTTCTGGACAACTTTTATCCAGTGGTGGGATTCAATTTTTTTTTACTACCGGTTCTGTGGGCGTGGATTGGTGGGTGTGTCATGGCTTGGTGGGTGTGGCTTGCTTGGGTGTGTCAGGGGAAGGATACTGTAAAATCCCCATTCCCTACCCACCCTGCTAATCTGCTTTCCAGCTCCATTCTCCTGTGCAGGGCAACAAAAGAAGATCCAGTCAATCAGCTGGGACTTGGGGGGCAGAAAATAGATGGGGTTGGGGCCAGTCAGAGGTGGTATTTACCGGTTCTCCAAACTACTCAAAATTTCCATTACTGGTTCTCCAGAAGTGGTCAGAACCTGCTGAATATGACCTCTGTTTTATCCCATTTTCCACTTGCTAGGGAAGATTGTTGAGAAGCTTCAAAAGGCAGTGGAGGAAATGGATCCATTTCAGTTGGGTTTCAAGGCAGTTTATAACACAAAGACAGCATTGGTCACATTTGTGGATGACCTCTAGTTGAGCTAGGATGGAGGTGGTGTGACTGTTCTGTTCTTCTTCATCTCTCAGCAGCTTTCAATGACTATAGTATCCTTTCGGAGCACCTGAAGAGATTAGGAGTAGAAAACACAGATCTTCTCCTTTCTCTGTGGCCAGCTCCAGTGGGTGCTGATAGGCAGGAGGGATCAAATCCAAGGCCCATATATGTGAGGTCTCAACACCCATCTCCTGTTTAATATGTACATGAGGCCACTGTGTGAGATCATTCATCATTTGAGGAGCAGGTGGGATCACTACACTTCAGGGGTGGGATTCTACCAGTTTGGACCAGTTTGGGAAAACCAGATGTCAAATTTACATCTGGTTCACTGAACCGGGAGTTGAACTGGCTGGCTGGCCCCGCCCACCCCTCCCCTCACCTTCCCAGGAGTATCCACGTGGCCCATTTTGGATGCAGGTAAGTGCAGGGTCCAAGCGTAGGCTCAGGGAGGGCAAAAAACAGCCCTCCCGAAAGTTCCAGGAGTCTAGAAATGGGCCTTTTTTGGGCTTCCAGAGGGTTTCCAGAGTCTAAGGGAGGACGTTTTCACCCTCTCAGAGGCCAAAGGGAAGCCTCCGGACTTTGGGGAAGGTGAAAAATGGCCAAACCGAAAGTTCCGGAAGTCTGAAAACAGGCTTGTTTCCAGCTTCCAGAGGCCCTCCAGAGCCCAGGGAGGCTGCTTTCGCCCTCCCAGAGGCCCGAGGGAAGCCTCCGGACTCTGGGGAAGGCAAAAAAAATGGCCGAACCAGAAGTTCCGTTAGGCCATGCCCACCCTGGCCACGCCCACCCAACAACTGGGCAGAGAACCGGTTGCTGAGATTTTTGAATCCCACCCCTGGTACACTTATGTTACCAATGTATGTCTTAACTCCAATCGAAATAAAGCCTAGTCTGGTGGCTGGCAGTCCTTGTCCGATATAAGCCCTTCAAGATAGACTAGACTTGGACATTAAAGTTATGAATACTGAAAATACTTTTTATTACAGCGTTACCCTAACAGAATCTTACAAATCAGAAATGATCTCTCCCCTTCTGGTCTTTATGTTAAAATAAATTAGGGAAGGTCAAGGGAGACATTTTTTCAAAGTACATTCCTGCTTTGGGTTCACATTTCTCTTATCTAACTATGGCTGCAGCCTTCCTGTTCCTCTAAGATTATTCTCACAGCCCCATTATATCTGGTTACCTGAATTGGAAGATGCTAGCAACATGCTCATATCAGCATCTGGTTGGACTACTGAAATACAGTCTACATCAGGGGTATCAAACTCATGGCCCGTGGGCTGGATGCATCATGCATGGGCCATGCCCACCCGCATTTTATCAAAGGGGGGGGGAGTCACAATATGTCATGTGATAACAGCGTGACACTGTGTGTTTGACACCCCTGGTCTACATGGAGCTGCCTTTGAAGATTACTTGGAAGTTGCAATTGGTCTAAAATACTGTAGATTAACCTGCTTGCTAGCAGCTACAACCTGGGCTTTTGGGCTCACAATGCTGAATGTTAACTAACGAGCAGGGTTGTGCATAATTTGGGAATTATTGAAGTGATTTGGACCTCATACAAATTCAGAAGTTCTCTGGTATCCATTATAATAAAGTTATCTGAGCAGCAAACATCTACTAGATGGATGTTTCCAACTAATGGTTCCTGGGATTTTTGTAGACCTAATCAACCAATTCTTTGTTTATTAAGCCATCTTATTGCTTTAAGAGTCATGTTAACTTGAGCAAGTGGATGCCTTAAATTGGAAACATCTTTTTTTCCAGGTTCTGTTGATACTTGAAAAAACTTGCGCTTCTTTACTGAATAGTAAAGAGATGCACATGTTCAGAAATTTGATGCCACCGTGTGCCAGTTTCTATTCTATATCTTCCTCTTTCTGTGCACTGGAATAATCTAGATGAGAGGCCATCAAATTATTGTGCTTGATGTAGGTACTGTATTTATTGTACCCTACTTTGGACACATGATGTGAAGACCCAGCTCTCTGGAAAATTCTGTAATGTTGAGAATGGTGGAAGGAAAGAGAAGAAGACAACCAGCAGCCACATGAATGGATTCAGTTACAGAGGCAATGGGAATGACATTGTGAGATCAGAAAAACCAGGTTAACATGGGAAAAAATATCTCTGCTAGGAGTCAAAAATAACTTAATGGTACATAGTCAATAAAGCAAGTTATTGTACCACCAAAGCACAATTCCCAGAGGATGTTGCAACCGAAGTCACACAATCCTGGCCACAGTTTCCACATCTAGGTGGGCACCCAAAGTGCCACATTGAAAATTTGGAAGGTGGCATCAAACCCATTTAATCCCTTTGTCTAACTATCCAGATACTGGAGGAAATAGGAGCTTAGTTAACAAGATCAATAACTTCAGTGGGACGAGTTGCAACATGTTCGCTATTATTTTCTTCTGTGTAGGACTTGGACAACTGCTGCAAGAGTCACTGTGATTATGCAACACAATGTGACTACAAGTTCATGGATGCTTTCAGATACCCATAACAGAAGGTGTGGAAAATGGCTAATGAGCCCTACCTAGAAATGTCATAGTTTTTCATTGACTCAGAATTTCTCCCAGGTAACTTCCATGCATCTTTCCCCTACAATCCCATCGTAATTTGATCCCACCGTTGGTTCCCCCCCCCCAATATGGAAGGATAGCTTGACCTTAAGGAAAACTATTACCTCAGGACTTACCTCCTGTTGTAGGCCCTCTCTATGAACCTTTGTCTATACTAAAGCTTCCCAAGTTCAAATTCAAAAGGGTGTGTTGTTGTAGCTGCAATTACACCTCCACCCACTGTTATTTTAGTGATTCTTGATGTTGACAGTGACAATATATAGAGGACGGTACAATTAACCTCCCAACACTACTTCCAAAAAAGCAGAAGCTGGTATTTCTTCATTTACACAGTTGCTGTTCAGCTGCCAATCTGTCTTCTGACTACTTTGACATTCGAAAATCTGAGTTATGGAGAAAAGAACTGGAGTCTTCAGCATTTTCTTAGCAGTGTGCTTCTTCCAAATAAGTAAGTTGGTGGAGTTTATTTCGGTTGTTTTTTTTGCAAATCAGGCTATTGTGCTGAATATTATTTAATGGTTAGTGAGTTGCAAAGAACAGCAACTAAGATGATTGAAAGGCTGGAGACTAAAACATATGAAGAAAGGTTGCAGGATTTGGCTAGTCTAGAGAAAACAAGGACTAGGGGTGACATGGTAGCAGTTTTCCAATATTTGAAGGGGTCAACTTATTTTCCAAAGCACCAGAGGGAAGGACAAGAAACAATGGATGGAAACTAATCAAGGAAAGCAGCAACTTGGAATTAAGGAGAAACTTCCTAACAGTGAGGGCAATTAACCAGTGGAACAGCTTTGCCTTCAGAAATTGTAGGGGTTTCATCACTAGAGGTCTATGAAGATTCTCAGTCATCCAAGTCATGATTGTCCCAAAGGTAGTTTTTCAAGAGGCAACTGGACTTTCTGGTAAAACCCGTCTTTTTCTTTCACTGAGAAGTTACCATAAAGTCCCATTGCCTCTTGAAAAACCACCTTTGGTTTCATCACTGAAGGGTTTTAAGAAGAGACTGGATAGCCACCTATCTAAAATGGTATAGGGCCTCCTGTTAGAGCAGGGGGTTGGACTTGAAGACTTCCAAGGTCCCTTCTAGCTCTATTTTGATTGGTTGATTTGAGATATGCTAAGTGTGAGGTGGTACGGGTGTCCAGGGAGGGGTAGCATCTCTGATGGAATGGCTCACCCTACCCCTTTTAGGGCTGCTTGTTCACCTTTGGTGCCCACCTGGTGTTCCCTCTGTGGCTCCAAGTAGATATAACACACGTAGCCACCGCACCCCACTAAACTGTCTTGGCAGATGTGCCAAACTAGGTGAATCTTTGACCCTCAATGAAGTAGAGAATTTACCTAACCAAGCATGTAAAGTCTGGCCCTGACTGATTGAGTGGAGAAGACCAATCAATGATCCAATGATCAAGAAGGTAGGCCCAACAGGTGCAATGGAGTGTTAAGAGTATGACAAGAATTTAGATTTCACTGCAGCGGGAGAGGTCTCCAGATGTAGGTGTCTGCACCATTGGATTAAGGTCTCATCTACTGAGAGAATGGGATTGCCCCTGTGCAACAGTTGTTCCACTTAAAACTCCATCACTCACAGATGCTGTTATGCAAGTCTCTTCTTTGAATTGTCCTCCAGAAAATATTTGGCGTTTGCACAAATCAAATTTTGTAGCCCAGATAAGTTACCAACTCCACTTTGTATGGTGCTAAAACAACCATTATTTCAAGTTGGTATGCCATGATAATCCTCAAACTTCAAATTTTAGTAGAGTTTGTAGTGAAAGTAAAGGTATGGCATCTGTGCATCTGTTATTCAAACAATTTGTTGCTGTATATTGTGTGGAAATAGTCATTCTCTAGGGTTCATAATCTGCACAATCAAGATGGGAAGCAAATAGCTTTCCAGATATAGGTTGTCTCCTCACCATTTATTTATATTGAGAGAGAGAGATGGCAGTCTAGAAACATGAAATATAAATAAATAAATAAATAAATATTATCTTCTCAAATCATACAACTATATTTGCGTTCCCCCCCCAAAAAAATAATAATAATAATAATAATGTGGACATCCTCTAAAAAGTCATAAGTTGGTAGTGCTGAAATAACTATTGCTAGATCACAGCTCCCATTATTCCTTTCAGTTCCTGGTCACAGTAGACTGGAGCTGATGTGAATGGCATTCAGCAACATCTGAAGTACCTCCTTACTTTCCTATCCCATACTCCTGAATACTTCCAAAACAGCCCAGGACTGGCAGCTAGACAGTACAAAGGCTTCCATGCAAAATTAGTTTATTGGATTCATTAAGCATTCAGTTATAACTCACAGTTATGCAGAAATTCATCCAACGTTCAATATTTGATCTAAGAGTTGCCTCAATAGTGTGAAAAGATGGTGTTCTTTATCTCAGAGCATTATGGCAAAAGAACACTCCAGCACGATGCTGGGGTCCACGTAAGAATGCCCAAAAACTCCCCCAGCCCAACCAGAGATCAATTCAGTGACCAATCAGGATTACAGATGTGATCACGTGACAGGAATTACATCTCCCAAGAGGCATTAACTACATTTCCCATGAAACATTCCCTTAAGGGGGCAGCTCTTATTCCTAAACTAACTATATACTGTCTAACCAGCACACTCCCCACCTGCAATTATAAATTACACTACCAGGGTAAAGCAATAGACGCAATTTATATAGACTTCTGCAAAGCCTTTGATTCAGTGGTACATGACAAACTACCGTTAAAACTAAACTCTTATGGCATTTCCATATCCCTTCATAAGTGGATTACTGCGTTCCTGTCAAACAGGCAACAAATAATAAAAATAGGGAGCGCTATATCAAACCCAGTTAATAGCAGTGTCCCCCAAGGCAGTGTTCTAGGACCCACACTCTTTATACTCTATATAAATGACTTTGCGATCATCTTATGAGCAACTGCGTCCTCTTTGCAGATGACGAAAAATTATTCAACACCACCAACAATTCTAGAAACCTTGATTATGTGTCTGAATGGTCAAACAATTGGCAAGTCTAAATCTCGACCAACAAATGCTCTGTCCTACACATTGGTAGAAAAAATCAGTACACCAAATACAAGTTAGGTGCATATGACTTCGTTAACGACCCTCACTCTGTTAAGGACCTTGGAGTACTCATATCAAGAGCCTTAGTACTCATACCTAAGTGCCAGAGCTCACTGTAACAGCATTGCCCAAAAGGCATTAAGAATTGTAAATCTAATCTTACGAAGCTTCTCCTCCAGAAATATTGAATTGCTAACTAGAACATACAAAACCTTTGCTAGACCAATACTCAAATACAGCTCATCTGTCTGGAATCCACACTGTATATTGAACATTAAAACAATTGAGCGAGTCCAGAAGTATTTCACAAGAAAAGTATTACACTCCTCTGCTCGCAACAGAATACCCTATATCACCAGGCTTGAAATTTTGGGCTTGAAGAACCTTGAAATATGCCACCTAGGGTTAGACTTAAGTGTAGTACACAAAATTATCTGCTACAATGTCCTACCAGTCAATACAAGAGCACACAACAGATACAAACTCAATGTAAACCGCTCCAAACTTGATTGCAGAAAGTACGACTTCCGGAATAGAGTGGTCAATGCCTGGAATGCACTACCGGACTCTGTTGTTACATCCTCTAACCCCCCACTCCTTTAACCTCAAACTAACCACTATTGACCTCACCCCATTCCTAAGAGGTCTGTAAGGGGTGTGCATAAGTGCACAATCATGCCTACCATCCCTGTCCTATTGTCCCCATTCGTACCTATTTCCTGTATTCTTACTCATGTTTATTATATAATGAGAATCCATTTGATGTTTGGATAAGGGCACCCAGGTTTAAAGCGTCTTTCAGCCATAGAGCTCACTGGATTATTTTGGTCCAGTCACCCTTTGCATAACCTAACCTATCCCACAAGGGTTCTTGTTATGAACTTAAAATGAATGGTGAACTGGCATGCATGGCCCTGAGCAACTTCTAGAAGATATGACAGAAATGCAATATTCATTCATTATTCATTCATTGATTCATTCATCAATCATTCATGAATTATAGAATAATTATAGAATTGTGGAAGTGGAATAGCCCCAAGAATAATCTAATCTAGAGCCATGATGGTACAGTGGTTAGAATGCAGTATTGCAAGCTAATTCTGCTCACTGCCAGCAGTTCGATTCTCACTGTCTCAAAGTTGACTCAGCCCTCCATCCTTCTGAGGTCAGTAAAATGAGGACCCAGATTGTTAGGGGAAATATGCTGACTCTGTAAACTACTTAGAGAAGGCAGCAAAGTCTAAGTGCTATTGCTATTGCTAACCCAATCCTGTGCAGCTTTCAGGAAAACTAATTAAACCATCAATGAGAAGTTGTTCAGCCTCTTCTGAAAAATTACTATCCTGTTTCCCTGAAAATACGACCTACCCTGAAAGTAAATCCTAGCTTGATTTTTACACGTGTGCCCAATATAAGCTCTACCCCCAAAATAAGCCCTAATTAAGATGCCACCCGCTCCAGAGTGCACAGGTAAAAATTAAGCTAGGGTGGGAATGGGGGCTGGAGCTACCCTACTATTTTATAGGTATGTCCTACATTTTTGTGTCCCTAAATGTCATCTCTTCCATTTTTATTGTGCCTATACCTTATTTTCAGTTAAATCTTAATTTGCATAACATAAACCATAAATCCATGAAAAACACTCCCAGGCAACTCAAGGATATTACTTTTGAATAAAAATGTATAAGACTCTGTTTTCAAACATTCTTCCACCCCATTATAATTAAAAGATTCTCCCGATAGGCTTTAGGGTTTCCCTCCCATCACCCTATTCTGTTTATTTATTTTATTAACTGATGTAAGTTTTATTGAACAGTGGGTTTAGTTTGGTTTTGTCCGACTGTTGTTCAGCTGTTGGGTTTGACAGAATTGGTTGCAAGCCATTAGAGGGTTTAACTAAATGAACATACTGTCAGGCCTGTCCTAGCTTGGATGTTTATGAAAGAAAGACCCTCAACTCCATTTGTTGTGAAAGGTATAACTTTTACTGAAGCCAAGTGGTTACAGCATAAGCAAAGCTGGATCTGAATATTCCCATGTAAACCCAGTGCTTTTGGTGCCCTCCCCACCTTGGTCTTTTTTTAAATGACCAAAGGAGTTCAACCTAGATGTTTGGTAACCATCCTAAAGTTTGGTGCCTCTTTGATAGTTGTTCGCATTCCATTCTCATGCTTTGTTCTGCGCTAGTACCCCTGGTTCCTCTCATCCCCTCATTCCCACTCCCTATATCCCCTTACTCCTCAACCATGCAACCAATCAATCTATCTATCAGAATAGAGCTGGAAGGGACCTTGGAGGTCTTCTAGACCAGTGATCCCCAACCTTTTTACGCCGCAGCCCGGTATCCCCAACCTTTTTTATGGCGCGGCCCGGTACGACATCAGCTGGCGCCGCCATCTTGTTTTGATGAAAAAGTGCTTCCGGTGAGCTCACGGAAGCACTTTCATCAAAACAAGATGGCGGCGCTCGCTTCAGTGAGCTTTCCGGGTAGAAATGGCTTTCTACCCGGAAAAGCTCACGAAGCGCTGCCGCTTATCTTGTTTTGATGAAAAAGTGCTTCCGGTGAGCTTTCTAACCGGAAAAGCTCACGGAAGCACTTTTTCATCAAACAAGATGGCGGCGCCAGCAAGCCAGTGGCCCGGTAGGACTTGTTTCACGGACCGGTGCACCGGTCCGCGGACCGGTGGTTGGGGACCCCTGTTCTAGACCAACCCTCTGCTCAAGCAGGAGACCATTTCAGAAAGGTGACTGTCCAGTCTCTTCTTAAAAACAACCAGTGATGAAGCCCCTACAACTTTTGAAGGCAAAGCTGTTCCACTGGTTAATTGTTCTCACTATTAGGAGGTTTCCCCTTAGTTCTAGGTTGCTTTTCTCCTTGATTAGTTTCCATCCATTGTTTCTTGTCTGGCCTTCTGGTGCTTTGGAAAATAAGTTGACCCCCTCTTCTTTGTGGCAGTCCCTCAAATATTGGAATACTGCTATCATGTCACCCCTAGTCCTTCTTTTCTCTAGACTAGCCAAACCCAGTTCCTACAACCATTCTTTATATGGTTTTGTCTCCAGGTCTTTAATCGTCTTAGTTGCTCTTCTTTGCACTTTTTCCAAAGTCTCAACATCTGTTTTGTAATGTGGTGACCAAAACTGGATGCAGGATTCCAGGTGTGGTCTGACTTAAGGCTTTACAAAGCGGTACCAATACTTCACGTGAATTTGATTCTATGCCTCTATTTGTACAACCAAAGATTGTATTAGCTTTTTTGGCTGCTGCCCCACACTGCTGACTCATATTTAAGCGATCGTCCACTAGGACTCCAAGGTCCCTCTCACAGTTGTTGTTTTTGAAGCCAGATTTTTGCCTAATCTGTACTTGTGCCTTTGGTTTTTCCCGCCCAGGTGGGAAAACCTTGCTTTTCTCTACATTAATTTTCATTTTATTGGAGAAGGCCATTGTTCAAGTCTGTGAAGGTATTTATGGATACTGAGCTTGTCTTCTGGATTGTTAGCTAGTCCTGCCACCTCAGCGATCTGCAAATTTGATGAGTTCCCCTTCTATTCCTTCATCTACTGTAAGTCAGGGGTGTCAAACTCGATTTCACTGAGGGCTGCATCAGGGTTGTGTTTGACCTCGGGGGACCCAAGGTGGGTGTGGCCAGTTTGACATCACTCATGTCAAGGGCACCTATGTTCCTATGATCAGTTGTGCCGGGATTCCCCTCACTGCCTTATTGCTTCAGCCAGAAGGCTTCCCTGAGGCCCAGGAAGGCAAAAAATGGAGGCGGGGGGCACAGCAGCACCACCCCGTGCTCCATTTTTTTTTCCTTCCTGGTCCCCAGGGAAACTTCCTGGGAACAAAGGAGGCTTCTCTGAGGCCCAGAAGGCCCCAAAATGGGAGGGGTTGCTGCAAAAAATCCACACCCACCCAGTCACATGGCCACTCCCACCTAGCCATGCCCAGAGAACCAGTTGTTAAAAAATTTGAATCCCACCCCTGGTTGTAATCTACTTTAATCTACTGTAATCTAGGTGGCCACTCCCACCTAGCCATGCCCAGAGAACCAGTTGTTAAAAAAATTGAATCCCACCCCTGGTTGTAATCTACTTTGTCAAATGCCATTTGACCACAGAAATGCCTTTGCTTCCCTCGGTTAAGAAACAGAAATGAGCATCACCCCCTAGAGTTGGGCATGACTGGATAGGAGAAATCTTTACCTTTACCTTTTACATAGGACTTTGTTTCCATTTCTTTCACAAACAGGATTTTGCCTCGTTTTATCAATGTATCCATGCTGTCATTTTGGAGGTGCTTCTCTTTTCAAGCAAACTCTTTGAGGTTATGTTGAAGGATGCTTAGCTATTCAAAATTCTCTTCTCCTTCCCAACCTTTTTTTTTTCTGCATCAAGATGGAAGTTACCCAGGGATTTTCCATTCGAAACAGCCATGCATTGTCAGCTGAAGCAAAAAAAAAAAAAAAAAAAGTTAAATACCAGAATTTGCTTAGAACAGATTCCCGAGGTGCATCAATAATCAAGCTTCTGCATGCTTTTCCATTTGCTGGCCCATCCCTGGGGATCCTGTTTTCCAAATTCTTCCCATTTTAATAAAGAGAAGTCTCCAATCCTGGCATGGTGAAGTCTTCCTGTAATTGTGCTCAGTTCCTGGCTAGCTACATTTCTAGACCATATGGAAATAGTTATATATATATTTGTTTTCTGAGGTTTTCGCGGGTATTTGTATGTGGATCTTTGGTTATTCGGGTTTTCTCCCGCGTAAAATTGGAAGTATCTAGGCGACATTTCGATGAAGTCTCATTCATCATCTTCAGGCTTGTGTCTTCGGCTTTGTGCTTCTCGGAGTAAATTACACTGAGAAGCACAAAGCTGAAGACACAAGCCTGAAGATGATGAATGAGACTTCATCAACGCCAGATATTTCAATTTACACGGAGAAACCGAATAACAAAGATAGATAGATAGATAGATAGATAGATAGATAGATAGATAGATAGATAGATAGATAGATAGATAGATGATAGATAGATAGATGATAGATAATAGATAGATAGATAGATAGATAGATAGATAGATAGATAGATAGATAGATAGATATGGATCTTTGGTTATTCGGGAATATATATATATATATATTCCCCAATTTCAGTCTAGTTTACAGGCTGAGACTTTGCTGGCAGTCTTCCATCTAAGCTGTAGCCACATCCAACCTTTTTAGCTGATTCACATGGCTGGTAAGGGAGCATGGAGGATATTTTTATTAGAGAAAGATGTTGAGGTTGGGAGGGGAGAAACTCTGGAGAAGCTACAAGAACTTCATTGGGGCCTCTGCAGGCTGGAAGGGAAGATTCTCCTCGTTGAAGTTTATGTTGTTTTGTAACCTTCCTCAACCATGTCCTTTCCATATACCCTTGAATGTAACTCCCATCTTGTCCAGCAGTGGTGGGATTCAAAAAAAAATTCCTACCGCTTCTGTGGGCATGACTTTCTGGACGTAGCTTGGTGGGCGTGGCAGGGGAAGGATATACTGCAAAATCCCCATTCTTTCCCCACCCCACTAACTTGCTTTCCAGCTCCGTTCTCCCGTGCAGGGCAACAAAAGAAGACCCAGCCGATCAGCTGGGACTCGGGAGGCAGAGAATAGATGGGGGCGGGGCCAGTCAGAGCTGGGATTTGCCTGTTCTCCAAACTACTCAAAATTTCCACCACTGATTCTCCAGAACTGGTCAGAACCTGCTGAATGCCACCTCTGCTGCCCATCTATCCTGCTGTTGGGTGGTGGAATGCTTCTGTGTGTTTTCCCAACAGAGTTGGAAAGCTCCTCTCTGGGATTACAAAACCCTACAATTTTGTAAGACTGGGGAAAGGAGCAGCATAAAATAACCTATTGGCAACTGGACCAGGAAGAAAAGAGACTGACGTACAGAAGGCCACTTTTGCTCTCTCGATTGCATTAATTGGCAGCAGTTAACTTTTTTAAAAATAAATCAATTCCCCTTCAGGTATCCCAGCCCTGTGCCAAAGGACGGAGACGCTGCTCTGTTTTGACTGTACCCTTGGAAAACGTTGCTTGGAGCCATCAATGGTGAGCTGTCAGGAAGGAGAGAGGTGTGGCACCATCAAGGGACTTGTAGGTGTGTTCCGGGGTTGTTCTGGCCTTCTGTAAATGCCAGTTTTATTTATTTATTTATTATTTATTTATTTGTTTGTTTATTTATTTATTTATTTGTTTATTTATTTTTGTTTGTGTGTTTATCTTTCGTTTCTTTGTTTCTTTTTCTTTCTTTACTTTTGTTCTTTTCTTTCTTCCTCCTTACCTTCTTTTCTCTCTCCCTCCTTTCCTTCCTTCCTTCCTTCCTATCTTCCTTTCTCCCTTCCTTCCTTTCCTTCCTTCCCTCCTTCTTACCTTATATTCCTCCCTCTTTCCTCCTTCTCCCCCTTTTTTCTTTTTTTTCTTTTCTTTCTTTCTACCCCTTTCTCTCTCCCTTCTTTTTCTTACCTTCCTATTTTCCTTCCTTCTCCCTCCTTTCCTCCCTCCCTCCCTCCCTTTCTTTCCTTCCTACCTTCCTTCTCTTCCTACCTTCCCTTCTTTCTTTCCTTCCTTATCTTCCTATCTTCCTTCCTTCCCATCCTTCCTCCCTTCCCTCCCTCCGTCCCTTCCCTCTACAATTGCATGTGTAACTTTTTCTAAACAAATTGGATGTCTTGGGTACAATCCAGATATAAAATCAATATCAAGCTATTTGCTAACAGCTGGAATTATGATCTAAACTTGTTTCCTATACCTATTAATGAGCCCCTGGTAAGGGGCTAGGGGAAGTCTCTATTTGCTCCCAATAAAACTTCAGGGATGGGATAGAGAACTTTACAACAAACCCAACTCCATCCCCCTTCAACTCTCATGGTTAGTAATTGTTTCCATGGGATCCCATTCAATGGGATTCTAGAACTTTTGAGTTTATATTCTGGCATTTCTGCAATAACTTCCTACCTTCTTCAATACCCCACCACTGCAGAATTCCTGCTAGAGACCTACACTCTGTACAAGTTTATACAGTGAACATAGGTACAAGGATACACATTGTGCATAGAGCCGTGGTGGTGCAGTGGTTAGGATGAAGTATTGCAAGTTAATTCTGCCCACTGCCAACAGCCAGCAGTTCAGCAGTTCAATTCCCACCAGCTCAAGGTTGACTCAGGCTTCTATCCTTCCGAGGTCTGTAAAATGAGGACCCAGGTTGTTGGGGGCAATATGCTGACTCTGTAAACAGCTTAGAGAGGGCTGTAAAGCACTGGGAAGCGGTGTATAAGTCTAAGCGTTACTGCTATTGTATGCACATTTCTGCACCAACTCTTCCTCGATACTTTCTCCTTGTGCCATCCCCAACTAGCTTAACCCTAACTCTGCATTTTTGTTTTTGCAGATTACAAAGTGCACGAATCCATCTATGCGAGGGGCTGCATCCCGGAGACAAAATGCAATAAGATGGACAGGGCTTTTTACTCAAATGCCTCCTACCGGGTCAAAGTCTCCTGTTGTGATAGCCATCTCTGCAATGGGAGCAACTCCTGGACATCCCAGACTTCTGCCACGTTCTTCTTCTTGCTGGTTGCGACCACAACTGTAGCTGCCCTGCTTTCTGCTTGCTCCTGAGATACAAAATTCATCTGCTTTTTCCCACAGTCACAGCAATGACTGACCCGCTAAACATCAACAATTAGAAACTTTACTGTAGGGGCCTAGATTAAAAAGTTAGTGTTCTGTTGGACGCCTGGTAGATTCATTGCTAGTGCACACAATACAGGTGGTCCTCACTTATCTGCCCCAGTTGGGAGTGGTAACTCTGACTCTAAGTGATGTGGATCCGTAAGTATGACTTTATGTGGCCCTGACCTGCAACTTCCCATTGACTTTGCTTGTCGGAAGCCGGCTATGAAAGTCACGAATGATAATCATGCAACCACTGGGATGCTGTGATGCCCACAAGGTCAAGGCTTGATCATAAATCTCCTTTTTCAACACCATCGTAACTTCAAACAGTCACTAATTGAGGCAATCAGTAAGTGAGGGCTACCTGCAGTTGAGGCTACACAAGCTTACTGCAATATAACACCCATGAAACTCATTAGGGCTTGCTTCAAAATAAGCATGGCTAAATTTTGGCTAGAGGTTATTGGTCAGAGATTATAATAATTGTACTCCAATGACTCAGGGGGAACCCGCTTTTGTAAAAGACTGCCAATTTTCATCTCTATAACATGGAGGCCATCAGGACACCAATCTACTTCGAAGAGCCTTGCAAGAGTTAATATCAACTAATTCCATTAAAGAGGTGCAGTGGCTCATTGTCTTAACAAAGCTGGAGATAGTCTCAGTTCCCACTGTTCGAGCCCTAGCACTGCGTGGCAGGGTGAGTTCCCATCACTTGCCTCAACTTCTGGCCACCTAACAGTTCAGAAGCATGTTCTACGCAAGTAGATAGGAAAGTACCACTTCGTTGGGGAATTGGTGCTCTGTGCAGGCAGTCAGATTCTTGATGGCTCTGAACCTTCCTGGTTGTGGGAATCATCCGCGAGGCAGCTCCGGGAAGGGAGGGGGCCTTGGATGATACTGCAGGAAGAGCCACTTGTCTTTCTCTCTGGTGCAAAGCCAGCTCGTCCTCCTATGGCGCACCTTGGGAAGCATGCAAGCATGTCCTATTACATGCTTGCATGCCAGACTACTCTGCATAGACTACTCTGCATAGCATTGTGGTCTCCTGGCTACTGTAACAATGGCATACGCTAATAATAATAATAGCTAACTCCATTTAAAAACAGTTGGAACTGTAACTTCTAATTAGGATGGAAATGTAGATCTTTGACCTTAACACACGTTTGGTATCATGCATCTTTGCAAGGAAACTTGGAGAGACCAATGACAGAGCGTCATTTCAGAGTTTGCTCTGTGCAATAGCAGCCTACACCCTTAGGATTCCATAGAATAATATGATTGAATCCCATGTATTTACTTAATGATAAGCTATTATTGTAATGACGTTTATTTGCCACCCATCTCATATCCAAGGACTCTTGGGTGTCAACGTTGTTTCAATAAAGTTTTTTTTCCCTCAGAAAAGGCATAACTTTGTGTTTTACATGATTACAAGGAACAGGATGGAAGTTTCCTTTGAGTATTGCTATGAAAATCCTTTTCTCAGGCTAATATACATCACAAGATTTTGAGTTACCATAATCCTAGGACGGATGAAGCTGACAGAGAATGATTCAACACATTGGTGTCTGAATTGGATGACTCTTCTTCTGGGCCGTTCACTGATATTGAAGTGCTCTCTGCCCATCTTTGAGTCAGCAGAGAAATATTCTGGTCTAGAATTTGTCGGGCCCATTACCTCCAGGCCCAAAACCAAGAATGACAGGTAGCAATTCCTCCAAGTGGAGTTTTGTATTGTTTCACACACCCAAAGACAGAATCTTGCCATACTGCACATTTTCCTTCCTCATCTCCAATATACTCTGTTGTGAACTGTTAGGGAGGGTCTGTCTTCACTCTCTTTCTCTCCCACATGACATCCAGGCTGAATGGCCTCTTAATCCTCTGGAACGCACCCCTTCCCTTCTAGGAACTCACCTCCTTACTACATTACGTGACATCTTTTGATCTTTTTTGTTTTGCTTATTTCAGTTACTCAAGTTTGGGCTTGTGCTGAACAGTAGTATCCTGATTCGGTGTTTGCATAACATGTTAAGTAACACAATCGATTGAACCTCCTGGTTTCACTGTCCCTGTAATTCTGTTTGAATGTCATCACTGCCAGACAATGGCACCAATTTAGCAGGAATGGGAGCAGCATTTAACATCTGAGGTCCATTATCTTTGAGGGCACACGCCCATCCTGTTGCCATGGGAGATGAGCTGGGATTACAAAGAGGACTGAGTGGGATCATGAAAGTGGAGTCTCGCCAGCAGAGAGTGCCACAATGCTACAATGTACATTAGGTGCAACTTCT
Organism: Notechis scutatus; assembly: GCF_049901735.1. NCBI lineage: Eukaryota > Metazoa > Chordata > Lepidosauria > Squamata > Elapidae > Notechis > Notechis scutatus. The sequence goes on along the minus strand of NC_142010.1, from coordinate 17,355,157 downwards.
CCAGGTTTTGAAAGACCTGTGGTCCTGTGTTTTCTAGAAGAGTGTAGGTTCTGCACTTGTTTACCCTTTGAATTTCCATAAAATGTGCTAGAGAAAGTGGTGGTCCAGTTCTTTTTGCAAGGGAATGAAAAAAAAATGGTGGATTGGGCTTGATGCAATGGATTGGGCTGGATGACCTGGGGAGAACAGAGGGAAGAGCCATAGCCAGGACAATGATAGGGTAAGAGGCAGCTTAGCCTGCAGAAGGAATGTGGGTATGGCAAACTTCTCAGAAGGGATCCTCCCTAGTTTCTTTGGCTGTAAAGGGCAAGGGGAAGAGATGTACTTTCAGAGTTGCACAATTTTGTTAATGTAACCTTGCAATAAGATAAAGCTAGTATTTCTGAGTGTGCTTCCAGGCACGGGATTCTCTCGGTGTAACAACCAGTTCGCTAATTGCATGCTTCATGCATGCGTGAACCTAATATGCACTGCACATGCATGCACCTAATGAGCGCAGCACATGCATGCACAGCTATCGCAATTACTTACCTTCAATGTTACTTAAGGGAAATAACACAACTGAGGCACGGCAAACTGCTCCGCCACAAGAATCAGCTGAGCAGATATAGGTGGCTACAGCACAGGGGTGGGTGGGCCCACATAATCGTTGGATCAAACCAGTTGGAGCCAGCTGATCATCGTAGCTAGGGGTTCGCATGAACCGGTCCGAACTGGGAGAATCCCATCCCTGTGTTCTTCTGATCCGGATTACCTCACAAAGCTGACATTGTGCCTGGAAATGAAGAGGTGTGCTTGCACCAACCTTGTAAGAGTCCAATAGATGCTGGGCTGAATCCATTTGTCACATCTCAAACTGTGTATCTCCCACAGAATGGCTGGTGAAGCAGGTCTTACACATCTTGCAACTATTATGGGCTCTTGGAAAAGGGACACGATGGCTCAGCAGTTAAAGGCGCTGAGGCTTGCAGGAGGTGAGTCAGAAAGCCTCTGTGCTTGCACAAAGTGCGCGTTTGGTGCATGCACACGCCCATCAAGCCAGGCCCACCAAACTGGTGGTAAAAAATATTTGAAACCACACCACTGCTGCAAATGCAAGTAAATTACTAGATACCACTTCAGTGGGAAGATAACGTTTCATGCATCTTTGGCATATAGTTTACTTTTTTATTGTCATTGCACCTCATACAACGAAATCAAACACCATCTTCAATGCACATCATGACCATGACCATGAAAATAAACACAAACACACATCCTTCGCCCTTCACACATTGAACCTAAAATCCCCGACACTACACCAACACTGCACTATACAGCAGAATTCGAAAGAGCTACCGCCCTGGGTTAGAAGCTGTTTTTCAGCTTATTTGTCCTTGTTTTTACTATCCTGTACCGTCTGCCAGATGGTAATAGTTCAAAAAAAGGGTTCCCAGGATGAGGTGGATCTTTGAGATTGTTTTGAACTTTCTTAAGGCAGCGGGAACTATAAAGCTCTTCCAAAGAGGGGAGAGGGCAACCAATGATCTTCTGGGCAATGACGTTAACCCTCTGGAGCGCTTTCCTATCTTCCACTATGCAATTAGAAAACCATACAGAGGTGCAGTATGTTAAAATGCTGTCAATGGTGCAGCGGTAGAAGGTCACCAGCAGTTTTTCATTCAGTTGCTGTTTTCTGAGAAGTCTCAGGTAGTATAATCTCTGCTGGGCCCTTTTGACCAGGGCTGCAATGTGGGCACTCCAGGTCAGGTCCTCTTTTAGGGTAACACCCAGAAACTTAAAACTGGCCACTTGCTCCACTAGGTCTTCATCGATAAGCAAGGGCTGGATGTCTCATCTGTTCCTTCTATAGTCCACTATAAGCTCCTTGGTCTTATTGGTGTTGAGGACCAAGTTATTGTTTCCACACCACAAAAGTAACCGGTCCACCTCATCTCGGTAGGCAGACTCATCCCCCCAGAGATGAGTCCCACCACTGTTGTATCATCAAATTTAGTAACAGTATTACTACCGTGAGTGGGAATACAGTCATGCACATAAAGAGTATAGAGTAAGGGACTCAACACGCAATCTTGTGATGTACCAGTGTTAAGAATAAGGGCTGAAGAGGTATGATTACCTAATCTGACCCTCTGTGAGTGGCCAGACAGGAAATCCACAATCCAAAGGCAGATTGAATTAGAAAGCCCAAGGTCCAGAAGTTTTGACACTAGTCTATGAGGAAGAATTGTGTTAAACGCAAAACTAAAATCCACAAAAAGCATCCTCACGTAGCCCCCCCCCCACTGTTCTAGATGAGTCAGAGCAGTGTGAAGAGGCTATAGCGTCCTCTGTAGATCTATTTTTTCTGTATGCAAACTGGTGTTTATCAAATGTATGCGGAAGACCAGAAATGATGTGCCGGCAGACCAATTTCTCAAAGCACTTCATGATGATAGGAGTGAGTGCCACTGGTCTGTAATCGTTGAGATTATTGATAGGGAACTTCTTTGGCAGCGGAACAATGGTGGAAACCTTCAAACAAGATGGAATAGTGGCCTGGGATAAAGACCAATTGAAGATCCTGGTAAAGACTCCAGCACAGTCTTTAAGCACTCGGCCAGAGATACCATCAGGACCGGCAGCCTTTCTAGGGTCCACAGCGCTCAGAATGCTCCTCACCTCCTGTTTCTCCACAATGAGGTGGGGGCTACAATTGGCTGGTAGTTGTATTTTATCTGTCTCTGATGTCTCCACTTCAAAGTAAGCAAAGAAATGATATATATATATAGCCATGCTGGCCACATGTCCATAGAAATTGTCTTTGGACAATGCTGGCTCCCTCAGACAATAAACAGACACAACTGATGGGGAAAGTTTTACCTTTTTACTTGTACAGTAAGAACAGTTTAAAGTTATTCATGCATGGGTTGAAGATGAGATGAAGGCAGCATCATTGAGGACATGGCAAGAAAAAAAGACTGCAGGGACATATTTATCTCGTGGTATAGCCCTTCAAGATAGACATCAATAAACCCCACAATAAAGATTAGGACAATAAAGTGATATAAACTATACTGTAATAACAGAATACGGCAGCATGACAGTGTTTTTCATTTCCTTCCTCTTATACCAGTGGTAGGATTCCAATTTTTTTTACCACCAGTTCTGTGGGTGTGGCTTGGTGGGTGTGGAAGGGGAAGGATACTGTAAAATCCCCATTCCCTCCCCACTCCTGGGGGAAGGATACTGTAAAATCTCCAATCCCTCCCCACTCCACTAACCTGCTTTCCAGCTCCATTCTCCTGTGCAAGGAAACAAAAGAAGATCCAGCCAATCAGCTGGGACTCGGGAGGCAGAGAATAGATGTGGGCGGGGCCAGTCAGAGGTGGTATTTGCTGGTTCTCTGAACTACTCAAAATTTCTGCTACCGGTTCTCCAGAATTGGTCAGAACCTGCTGAATACCACCTCTGTCTTATACCCAAGAGAATCAGGGCAGGTCAAAACTGAATCAAAAAGACTCAAGGTTTTAAAAGGGCTTAAAATTTCATTAAAAAATACAATTACAGAAAGAGTTAATGTAATGAGAGAATGTCTATGGAAATACTGAGTCATCCAGGTCATGGTTATTGCCAGTGGTGGGATTCAATTTTTTTTTTACTACCGGTTCTGTGGGTGTGGCTTGGTGGGCATGGCAGGAGAAGGATATTGTAAAATCTCCAGTCAGAAGTGGTATTTGCCAGTTCTCCGGACTACTCAAAATTTCTGCTACCGGTTCTCCAGAACTGGTCAGAACCTGCTGAATACTACCTCTGGTTGTCGAAAAGGTGCTTTTTCAAAAGACAACTGAACTTCCTTTGCTTTTCCTTGAAGATGTTTCTCACCTCACCCAACAACTAACTAGAGCATATAAAACATTTGCTAGACCAATACTTGAATACAGCTCATCAGTCTGGAATCCACATTACGTATCTGATACTAACACAGTTGAAAAAGTCCAGAAATATTTCACAAGAAGAGTTCTCCACTCCTCTTCTCATTGCAGAATACTTTATGCCACCAGGCTCAAAATTCTAGACCTAGAAAAACTAGAACTACGCTGCCTTCGGTCTGATCTAAATATAATATATAAAATCATACATTGCAATGTTCTACCTGTCAATGAATACTTCAGCATAAAAATACAAGAGCACACATAGATACAAACTCAAAGATAACTGCACCAAACTTGATTTCAGGAAATACGACTCCAGCAACAGAGTGGTCAATGTCTGGAATACTCTACCTGACTCTGTGGTTTCTTCCCCAAACCCCGAAAACTTTAACCTTAGACTGTCCTAAGAGGTCTGTAGGGGGCATGCATAAGCGCACCAACGTGCCTACCATCCCTGACCTATTGTTTCTTTTTATTTTTCTTATATGTATCCATTTCATGTATTCATAACTACATTATGTTTATACTTATACCTGTTATCTTGTAAGCAATTGACAAATAAATGAATGAATGAATGAATGAATGAATGAATAAATAAATAAATAAATAAATAATTTTTTAAAAAAATAAGAAGCTTTTTCAGTTCTGAAACCTGCCCACTCTTTAGTTTCTGCCCAGGATTTTTTAAACTATTTCTTCTATTTCTAACATTTGACTCCTTCTTTTGAGCTAAAAAGTGGATTATGAATTATGTAATTCAAGTAAATATATTTGCATACTTGAACATTGTTGTCACCACTTCATTCTAGGCAAATTCTAAGAGCACATTTCGTTCTCCTGTTTTCTTAAGTTTTGTCATGCTTTTATACTTCTTTGGACTAGTTTGTGCACTGCTTTGACATATTCCTAAGCACTCATCTAGATTTCTGTTTTCATCCTTTCATGAGATAGAAATGTTTTTCCTAATGTACATGGTGTTTCTTTTTTCTTTTTTTGGTTTCTGTTCTTATTGTTTTGGGATGCCCTAATAAATTATCTGAAAAAGTTGGAAACTATTTTTCTTGGCTGGAGCACTCAGTACGACAAAAAAAAATGTTTGCTCAGGGAAAGTCAGTTATGCTAAAGAGGAAAGCATACCAAGAACAAAACAATAAAAGACAAAATTCAAATTTATATTTGATGAATTAAATACAACAAGAATCCAAAATGTCAACTCCTGAAACAATATAAACAGATCATAGTTGTGAGTTGTATCAAGGAGGTAGGTGTATATTTATTTGCAGAAAATATTCAGATTTTGAATCCAGACAACTATGAGCTGAAATAGTTGTTTTCACTCAGACCTGTCCTACAGGCAAATAATAATAACAACAACAACAATAACAATAACAATAATCTCCTCACAAGAGTCTCTGTGCACAATAAGGCCAATCCTAGCAGATTCCTCTTGTGACAGTTATCAAAAGTAGCTTGAGCAAGATATCCAAACATGTCTAGCCATCCTGTTTGCTTCAGACATAACCCTTGGAGCATATTTTGGGGACTGCATTTGTTAAACCAAGCATCTGATTGCTCTTTAAAAAAAACATTAGTTAATTATCCAAATTGCACTTATTTTCCTAATTCCCAATGTGTCTTTAGGCAGAGGGGTCCCAAAGAAGGAATGCTGTACTTTTGTCCATTTGAAAGTTGAAGTAAGTAAATTGATAGCTGCACAACAGTTGTGAACCCAGTTCAACCTCTAGGCCAGGGGGGATAGACCTGGACCAAACGATTCCTTGGGAGATCACAACAGTTTCTTGAGACCAATTCTGCCTGTGTGGCTACAAGCTAGACAGATTTGTCTCTATTAGTGGAGAGGTACTATAATGGTTAAATGACTAGGACTGAGAAAATACAGGTCAAATCCTATGGTAAACAGTTAAAAGAACTGAACAAGTGTAGCCTGGACAAGAGAACATCTAAGGTCTATAATGATCTTCCGTATTCAGATATCAAACAGGTTGTAGAGGAGGCGTTCGGCTTGTTCTCAGTTACCCCCAAGGTCAGAACTAGGACAGTTGGAACTACTTAGTATATTCATCAATAGAAGAGAATAATTACAGCTCAGGGTTAAACTGTGGGGTCTTTGCAGCTCTCTGAGCTTGGTTGTTGTTTTTTTTAAGATGCTTCACTATCCAAGCAGGTATGATATCATCAGTGCCCTAGTTGGGTAAGGAAACGTCTGCAAGGAAATAATCAAGTTCAGAGAGCACCAAGGACCCCAGAATATAATTCAATTTAGATATTAGGAGAAATTTACTAATGGTAAGATTTGTCAACCAGTGGAATAGGTTTCAGTAGGGTAGGGGTGAGGTGTGGTAGAGTAGGGAGATTATGGTATGGTGTGGTATGGTGTGTATGATAGGGTAGAATAAGGTAGGGTAGGGTAGCGTAGGGAAGGGAAGGGAAGGGTAGGGTAGGGTAGGGAAGGGAAGGGTAGGGTAGGGTAGGGTAGGGTAGGGTAGGGTCCCCAACACTGGAGGTGTTCAAACAGAGATTGAATAACTTACCCATCTATCTAAAACACTTTAGTAAACCTTGTATCAAGCAGTGAATGGGCATATTTACCCTTCCAATGAGATCCAATAGGTAAAATAGGACCTCTGTGATACTATCCAGCTCTATCATTCTGTGATACTAACCTGGATTCAATGACTCAGTGGGTGAACTGAGGGTACATCAACAACATCTGGAATACGGCAAGGCTTTTGTTCCAGAATAAAGAAAATGAATCTACTACTAGTAACCATTTCTCATTGACTTCTCATTAAAAGGATCTTGGTTCAAAGGTCTATGGAGATTGCAGGTCATAGTTGTCCCAAAGGTATTTTTCAAAAGGCAACTGGACTGTTGAAAAAAATGCCTTTGTTCAAAGCGTTAGAAGAGTTGGATAAGGTGATGAAAGAGGTCATTTCACTGTGAATTTAAAACAAGTCTCTCAACAGCAGGATTTCTAGCCAGATGGACTCCCCGTAGTATCTCCAAGTGCATATATTTGCTTTATTATTCTGTGGTCAGGTGATTGTCTTGTGGAAATGTTTTTTCCTACAGATTGTGGGATTGTGCTTGAACGAATCACCCTCTGAGGTTGTCATTCCTGACCTTCATGTGGCTATTGAAACTTGCTTATCTCACAAGAGTCCTTGAAGAATTTAAGTCACCTGATACTTCAAGGCAATGCTCTACTTGGGCTAGTAGAGAACATGACAATTTGGAAAGGTGAACTGAAGTTGTGGCAGAAGGAGACCAAAAGCTAACAAGAGACCACTTCTTTCTGCCAGAATTCCTCAGATAGCCTACAATGAGTTCTCTGTGGGGCTGCCACAGAAGCTACCATTCATCCACAATGTGGCAGTATGAATAATTATGGCATAGTTGGTACACCCATGTGACACATCTATTCAAGCTAAGTGGTTACCAGTAGCTATTGGGTGTGATTCATGGTGCTAGTTTTCATCTAGAATAGAAGTGGAACTTACCAAATTTGCAGATGATACTAAGCTGGCAGAAATAGTTAACACCCAAGAAGATAGGCTCAAGATCCAGATGGATCTTGACAGACTAGAACACTGGGCCATATCTAACAAAATGAAATTCAGTGTAGAGAAAAGTAAAGTCCTACACTTAGGCAAGAAAAAGCAAAGGTACACATATAGACTGGGTGAAACCAGGCTCAATAGCAGTAACTGTGAGAGGGATCTTGGAGTCTTAGTGGACAATCAGCTAAATAGGAGCTAGCAGTGTGGAGCAGCAGCCAAAAAAGCCAAGCTGCATTAACAGAGAGATACAATCAAGATCAAGTGAGGTACTAATACCACTCTGTAAAGCCTTAGTAAGACCACACCTAGAGTACTCCATTCAGTTTTGGTCACCACACCATAAAAAAAAAAAGTTGAGACTCTAGAAAAAGTACAGAGAAGAGCAACCAAGATGATTAGGACACTGGAGACTAAAACATATGAAGAACGGTTACAGGAACTGGACCTGGCTAGTCTATTGAAGAGAAGGACCAGGGGAGACAGGATAGCAGTCTTCCAATATTTGACACAGAGAGGAAGGGGTCAAGCTATTTTCTAAAGTGCCTGTAGGCCAGACAAGGAATAATGGATGGAAACTGAACAAGGAGAGATTCAACCTGGAAATAAGGAGAAACTTTCTGACAGTGAGAACAATCAACCAATGGAACAGCTTTGCCCTCGGAAGTTGTGGGAGCGCCATCACTCGAGACTTTCAAGAAGAGATTGGACTGCCATTTGTCAGAAATGGTGTAGGGTCTCCTGCTTGGGCAGGGGGTTGGACTAGATAACCTACAAGGTCCCTTCCAACTCTGGTAATCTGTTAAATCTGTTAAATCTATAAAGACGTATAGGGTATACTATAGACTAGAACAGTGATGCCCAACCGTAGCGACTCACATGAGCAGTAGGCCAGCGTACATGTGCATGCAGCCCTAGCACGAATAGCAGAGTGGCGTGCACGCGCACAGCTCAACTTGTGCAAGCAGTGGACTGGCACACACACATGCACAAGTGCCCACCAATCTGCTGTTCACACAAGTTGAGCTGCCTGCTTGCACATGCTCCATCCAGCCACTTATGCGGTCCAGTTCTGAATAGGCCCCAGTCCAGTAGTGGGCCGTGACTCAGGGTTTGGGAATCCCCTGGATTACAACATGGATTACCTGTTTCCCATGATGCTTGCTCTTCCAGCAAGATCCAACAGGATCCAGAAATGTGCCTTCCCTATCAGTGCACCTGCTTCGACAGCAATACTCCCTCACAATCTGGAGAGATCCAGGCTTGTCTGCCTTCAAGAAAGGTCTGAAGATCTGATCCTGCCCAGAGGTATGTGTCCACCATTTGGGGTAATCTATAGGTTGCCCATTTTGAACCAGTTGTGTTTCTTTTCTCCACCGGAATTCTTTCTTTAATTGTTCTATTGTTGGAAATGTTCTTTTGTTTTCATCTTTCCTTTCCTTCCTTTCCCTTTTCCTTCTTCCTCCCCCCCCTTTCTCTCTCTTCCCCCCTTTCCCCCTCTCTCTTTCTCTCTTTTTTCACCCTCTCTCCCTCTTCTTTGCCTGCCTTTTCTCTTTTTTCCTTTATTTCTCTTTCCTTCTTGTCCTTTCCTTTCCCTTCCTTTCTTTCTCTCCTCTTTTTCTTTCAGTCCTTCTTTTCCACTCTCTCTCCCTCTTTCTCCCTCTCCCTTTCTCTCTCCCCCTCTCCCATTTCTGACTCACCCTTTCCGTGTGACTTCTTCTGCCTCCCAGGATCCCCTCACGCCCGTAGCTGAAGGAAGGCAGTTTACTCCGGATCCCACCCAGTCGGCCAATTCGAGCTCGGGAAGGTGGGGCGTATCACGCGGGTATATAGATAGGATGGGGGAGCGGGAGGCGGGCGAGACTCTTCAGGCACTCGAAGCTATTGCCGGGCTGGAATAACACTGCTATCTTTCTAATCCGTCAGGACATCAACTTCACCATGGGGAAGATGCTTGGACTCTGCGCCGTGGTGCTGGCTTGTATCACCATTGGTAAGAGGGAGAATCCGTCGCGGTGCAGAGTTCTCTCTGGTTTTGCCTATGGAAGTTCTCGTCTCCTTATCCTTCCCTTCTTTTTTTCTCCTTCTTTTCTCAGCCTCCTATTACTTTGCTTGATCTCTCTCTCTCTCTCTCTCTCTCTTTCACAGTCAAAACAAGAAGATGAAGTTTACTAGCAGATCCCTAAGGCATGCAAAGAAATGAGCCCCTATATAGGAAAAAAAAAGAATAGAATAGAATAGAATAGAATAGAATAGAATAACAGAATTGGAAGGGACCTGGGAGATCTTCTAGTCCAACCCCGGTAGCGTTTCAGACAAATGGTTGTCCAATCTCTTCTTTAAAACTTCCAGTGTTGGAGCATTCACAACTTCTGGAGGCAAGTTGTTCCACTGATTAATTGTTCTGTCGGGAAATTGCTCCTTAGTTCTAGGTTGCTTCTCTCCTTGGTGAGTTTCCATCCATTGTTTCTTGTCCTGCCCTCAGAATATAGTTATTTTCTCAAAAACAGGGATGGGAGCATCTCTCAAGATGCTTTTCAGCCAGCTTCTCCTTTTTTCACGCCTTATTCTTGGTCAGTCCCTGAGTTGATCTTAAAAAGAGAATATGCCTTTAAATAAATTGCTTCCACTTTTCTTAATGCTTACATTTGGAAAGAAGAAGCTTCTGTAGCATGGCATAATCTTCTTACATTTGGAAATTTAATTTTGTCTCTGCCCACTCAGTTTTATATATGTGTGTATTTTTGAGTGTATGTTTGTGTAGTTCTTATTGAGTTGCAAACTGCGTTGCAAACTCAATAAAGCCTGGATCCTGGTTTCTGGGAGAGGGGTGGGATTCATTATAAATAAGGAAGTGAGAATATCATTGTTTCACACTAAATTGATATAATGTTTGGTGTCACTCGCAAATAGCAATAACTATTGTTGTGCAACAGATTCATTGTTATTTAAAAAAAACAAAAACAGGTGAAATTGGAAACAGAACTCAGCCTAAATGTGTTTTCTCCTAGCCAAACACCCATGAAAGGTGCAAAAGTCGATGAAAAACTTGTTATGTTTTTTTAAAACTTTATTGAATTTTATTTTCATTAAAAACATAAAATATATATAATTCAATAACAGCTGTTTGTGGTGCTTATCGTATAACAATCATTTGTGCGATATTTACAAATATTAATTTATGCATAATTATATTTTTCTTCTATCTATATTCTATATTTAATAATTACTTGTCCTTAATCTGTCTCCGATCTATCCAGCTATACCAATGTTCCCATGCCTTATAATATATTGAAGCTTCCTTATCTTTTAAACTCAGCATTAAGTTACATTTTTAAAGGGCTGACTTAAATCCAGCAGGGGAAAAAATGTTTTGAGAATTTCATCCCAGACCCCAAGACAGCAAATCAACTTTATAAGCAAATGACCTTCAGCTTAAAATAGAACTGTGTGGTGATCTAGTTGCAAAACCTCACACAGACACAGCCCTAACTTCAGACAGGGTGTTTTACTCGCCTCTCCCCCCCTGTTTTGTAAATGCTGCCTTTCCCTGATATGTAAATACCTTCTTTAAGATGATTGGATAAGACAGCCTGTGTAACAGTTTCATAACTTAACAACATCCTCAAAAACGTTTCCGTGCCTGTGGGCTAACAATATCATAAATTAAAGAAACCTGTTTGCCTTGGGAAAAGATCCAGAGCTTTTTTTGGCTATAGCAACTGAAGAAGTAAATCACCTGTGAAGAAAGTTTGGGCGTGGAGCTGTATTTTTTTACATCCATCAAACAAAAGCAGGGAACATACATGGAATCCCAATTCCTTAGGGATTCAATTCAATTCAATTCAAACCTTTATTGTCAGGATACAACATGTGTACAATGAGATTGGGTGAGCCGAATATGGGCCCATTTGCAGCCTCCCCAAACTTCTAGGTGGCCCGTTTTTCACCCTTCCTGAGCCTCCATGCGTGTCCTGCACTTACCTGCATCCAAAACTGGCTGCGTGGGGACTCCTGGGAAGGGAGGGGACGGGTGGGCGGGGCCAGCCAGGAGGGGATTTGGGGGTTCTTTGAATGGCACAGAATCTTAGCTAGGGGCTCTCCCGAACCCCTGTGAACCCCCAGCAGCCCACCCCAGCTAACAGCCCACGGGTAGAAACTGTTCTTCAGCCTGTTGGTGCAGCTGGCTATCCTATATCTCCTACCCGACGGTAGGAGAGTGAAGAAGTGCTGACTAGGGTGTGAGTTGACCCTGAGGATTTTCCGCACTCTTCTAAGGCCGCGAGCCCTAGCGAAGTCATCTATTGGTATCAGGGGACAGCCCACCATGTTTTGTGGTGTGTTCAAAATTGCGGGCTGTGCTCAGGGATATTCCAGTCATCATAATATACCAGTGTGGGCTGTGGTGCGTTCGGCATGATTAGTGTTGGCAAGAAAATTTCTTCTAGAAAATATCTCCTCCAGCTTTTCTGTGGCTATGGGTGCGGTTGTTCAACTAGTCTTGAAGTTCCATGTATCATTCTTTTGGAGCAGTCTGCCGTGCCCTGCTTGTAAACAACATTCTTCTTACATAAGCCTTACAAACAGGGTTTGGTTTGACTTAAAAGCAGCCCTGTGTCTTTTTGCCTCCTAACCCCAGCCTTTCCTACCAAAAACTCAGGATTTCTCCCAAATGTTGTCCTAATTATTCTGCTTAGGGGAAGATCTGGGGCCATTGTTTTCCAGAACGTCCTAGACATAATTTGATACAGCCAAGCCCCCCACCCCAAATAAAGAGAAGCTACTTAAGACTTTTTTGGGCAAACAGTTTTCTTCAGTCTGAAATGCATCCTGGATTTGACCACCTGCCATTTTGACGGTACAAAGTTTAATCTATTACGCAGGTGTTATCTTGGAAGGAATTATGCTTGAGATGGAATCTGGAGGTTGATGATACAACAAAAATGTTAATTCATCCTAAAGGAATGTTCTTTGTTTATGGTGCTAAATTGTGCGTGAAAGCAAAGCCCCGTGAAATCTTTGTGGTTTTGTAGTCTGAACAAGTTGGCAGAACTGGGATTGATCCTCCTACCAGCTTATCTCAAAATATTGAATCCACCATTAACTCAATAGGGGATGCAATGGCTCCGTGGTTAAAGATCCTGAACTTGTTAGCTGGAAAACTTGTGTTCAAGACCCAAGTGCTGCATGATGGGGTGAGCTCCCATTATTTGCCCCAGCTCCTGCTAATCTAGCAGTTCAAAAGCATGCAAATGCAAGTAGATAAATAGGTACCACCTTAGGGTACAGGCAATGGTGGTCACTTAACCTCAGGAATGTCTTTGGACAATGGCAGTTCCCTTGGCTAAGAAATAGAGATGGGCATCACCCTCTGGAGTTGTACCCAGCTGGATTATCTTTATTAACTCAAAGGAAACTTTATTAAATTAACAGATTAACAGAGTTGGAAGGGACCTTGTAGGTCATCTATATGAGTGTGGTGGTGCAGTGGTTAGAGTGCAGTACTGCAGGCTACTTCTGCTGACTGCAATTTGGCAGTTCAAATCTCACCAGGCTCAAGGTTGACTCAACCTTCCATCCTTCCAAGGTCGGTAAAATAGGACCCAGATTGTTGGGGAAAACATGCTGATGATGTAAACTGCTTAGAAAGCACTGTGAAGCGGTATATAAATCTAAGTGCTATTGCTATTGCTATCTAGTCCAACCCCCCACCCAAATCAGGAGACCTTATACTGTTTCTGAACAGATGGAAGCCCAGTCTCTTCTTGAAAGCTTCCAGTCCTCCAGAACAGGTCAGAACCTGCTGAATACCACCTCTGGATGTCTCCCACCCTGAGCCATGTATGGTCTATAGGGGTGGAAGATCTGATTGTTCCAGACCTGAGACTGATATGAATAACAGGAAACTCAATCAACGCCTACTTTTTTTCTTCTACCATTGTTCTGTGGGAAAACCAAAATATGTTTTGCTAAACCATCGACCAGGGGTGTCAAATTCAAAGCCCAGTGGGGCGGATCCTGCCTGCGGGATGCTTAGATCTGGCCCGCAGGTCAGCCCTGGAAACAGAAAAAGGACTGGCCCGCCGAGCCTCTGCCAGTGAAAATTGAGTTTGAGAGGGCCTCTCATGCCTCCGTTTTCATTGGCAGAGGGCTGGCAAAACAAAAACAAAAACAAAACAAAAGGAGAAACGTTTCCCCTTTTGCATTTGAGCATGCAAGAAGGGACAGGAAAGGAGAAAGGGAAAGAGGAAAGACAAATAAAAAGGAGGAAAGATGGGAAGAGAGCGAGGATTAAGGAAAGACGGGGAGGAAGAATGGAGAAGGAAGAAGGAAGGAAGGAAGGAAGGAAGGAAGGAAGGAAGGAAGGAAGGAAGGAAGGAAGGAAGGAAGGAAGGAAGGAAGGAAGCTCAGTTATTCTGGCAAATTCTCCTGGGTTCATCCATTTTTCATAGATCCATAATGTTTTGGGAAAGGAGGGAGGGAGGAAGGAAGGAAGGTTATAATGAGAGTGTGGAAAGGTCTGAGGGAAGTCCTGCCTTAGCACTTGGCCACCACAGATGCACCCCAGACACGAGTGACGTTGAGCTGGCTAGGCCCACCCTGACCACATACCATGCTCCCCCGCCCCGAGATCAATCACAACCCTGATGCAGCCCTCAATGAAATCAAGTTTGACAGCCCTGCTATAGATTGTCATTCTTTTCTTTCTCAGTATAAATAGGAGCAAACCTTTCACCAGATCTCAATGGAAACATAGCAATATGGATAGTCCTCGAGTTACGACCACAGCTGATCCCAAAACATATGTAGCTACTAAGTGAGTTTTGCCCCATTTTCGACTTTTCTTCCCGCATTGGTGAAGTGAATCACTGCAGCTGTTAAATTAATAACACACTTGTTCCATGAATCTGGTTTCTCCACGGACTTTGCTTGTCAGAAAATAATCACATGACCCTGGGACACGCAACCATCATAGGTGTGAGTCAGTTGCCAAGCGTCAGAATTTTGATCACGTGACCCGGAGGGGTGCTGCAACAGTCGTAAGTGTGAAAAGTGGTCATAAGTCTTTTTTGTTTCAGTGCCCCTTGAAACTTCGAAGGATCATTAAATGATTTTTTTTATTTTAAAACAAAACTTTATTAACGTTCAAAATATTAAAAAGTTTACAAAAATAAAATGTTAAAAGAAAACATTTACAAAAGTTTCTATACTAAAGTTTGTGTTAACATATTTCCATATCATTCCTTGGCAGTACATTAAATGCCATATATATATAAAAAACTGTCTAATTATATATATATATATATATATATATATATATATATATGTTTTCAAAAGTTTCTATACTAAAGTTTGTGTTAACATATTTCCATATCATTCCTTGGCAGTACATTAAATGCCATATATATATATAAAAAACTGTCGAATGCTATATATATATATATATATATATAGCATCCGACAGTTATATATATATATATATATATATAGCATCCGACAGTTTTTTAAATATATTGTCTATATTAAGTCTTAATTCTTAATATTAACAAGCAAACTATATCATCTTTTTAAGATCTGATAAATGAATTCTTGTAAGTATAGAAAATGTGTTACTAACTTAACAACCGCAGTGATTCACTTAACAACTGTGGCAAGCAAGGTCGTAAAATGGGGCAAAACTCACTTCACCACTGTTGCACTCAGCAACAGAAATTTTGGGCTCAGTTGTGGTCATAAGTCGAGGACTCCCTATATTTTAACCTTTAACTCTTCTGGAGATTTACCCAACCAACCCCTCCTGGTTCCCACCCTTGCCAAAGGAATGCCAACGACGCCCTTGAAAATCCCTTACATCTCTGAGGAGAAGTTTCATAATACGTTACACACACAACCTATCTCGCCCATTTTTCACTTCACAAAAACACGCTGCTTTCTTCCTTGCTTTTGTAACTGTCACAAGTGCATTCACTCCACACCTGATTATTTGTGATCACTAACAATTAAAAAAAAACAACCCGTCATATAGTTGAGGGGATGATCTTTCCCCCCAAACTGGACAAAGCTATATGTTTACTGATGATTCAGACACATAAAACCCTACCCACCCTGTTTTTTTATCCCTCCTTGGCACCTCACTGTGTAATTCTCTTGCTCCCATTTAATGAAATTCATTGGGTTAAGTCCTTCCTATTAGACACAGCCACACCCTGCTGCTCGACATTTTTTTAAAAAACATATTTTTTTCTTCACTCCTGTGGTAAAAGGAAATAGGCAGGTCAAAGCAGACCATCTTAAATGGTGTAATCAAGAGGCTTACAACAAGGTGCATCTCTAATCCTGTAGAGATGACTAGCTATTCCAAGGGAAAACTGAGAATTGTAGTTTAGATTAGATTAACAGAGTTGGAAGGGACCTTGTAGGTCATCTAGTCCAACCCCCCGCCCAAGCAGGAGACCTTACACTATTTCTGACAAATGGCAGTCCAATCTCTTCTTGAAAGTCTCAAGTGATGACTCAGTTCTCAGAGGCTGTGTTATCTTGGGATGTCCCTTCAGCTAATTCTTTCCAAAACTTCTATTACCTCTTTTGAGGAAAGCCTGATGGTTGAACTTGAAATTTTATGAAGTCTTGACATAAATAATATCTACAAGAGGGAACAGAAAAGGCTAAGAAAGTCATATAGGTAGTCCTCAACTTGCCACAGATCATTTAGTGACCATTCGAAGCTACAACAGCCCTGAAAATAGTGAGCTATGACCATGTTTCACACTTATAACCCTTGCGTCAGCTGATTTACATTCAAATGCTTGACAATTGATTCATATTTATGACAGTTGCAGAAGTCATTTTGCAACCTTCTGACCAGCAAAGTCAATGGAGGAAGCCAGGTTCACTTAACAACCATGTTAGCAATTTAACAGCCGCAGTGATCCAATTAATGAATTTAGAATAACAGAGTTGGATGGGACCTTGGAGGTCTTCTAGTCCAACCTTCTGCTTAGGCAGGAAACCCTACACCACTTCAGACAAATGGTTATCCAATGCCTTCTTAAAAACTTCCAGTGTTGGAGCATTCACAACTTCTGGAGGCAAGTTGTTCCACTGATTAATTTGCTCCGTCAGTAAATTTCTCCTTAGAACTAAGTTGATTCTCTCCTTGATTAGTTTCCCCCCATTGCTTCTTGTCCTGCCCTCAGGTGCTTTGGAGAATAGCTTGACTCCCTCTTCTTTGTGGCAGCCCCTCAAATATTGGAACACTGCTGTCATGTCTCCCCTAGTCCTTCTTTTCATCAGATCAGACAGACCCAGTTCCTGTAACTGTTCTTCATATGTTTTAACCATCCCCCTAATCATCCTTGTTGCTCTTCTCTGCACTCTTTTTAAAGTAAATGTGGCAAGAAAACTCATAAAATGGGATACTTTAAAAAAATTTTCACTTAACAACACAAATTGAGGGCTCAATCGTGGTCGGAGGTTGAGGACCACCTGTATTTACCATTTCAAAAAATCAATCTGGAGATTAGGGCATGTTGGTTATAGCTTTTGGGAGGAAGATACAACTATGCAAGAACAGGTAGTCATCAACCTACGACCACAGTTGAACTCAAAATTTCTGTTCCCTGAGCAAGATTTGTTAAGTGAGTTGTGCCCCATTTTACAACCTTTGTGCCAGAGTTGCTAAGGGAATCACTATGGTTTTTAAGTGAATCATTTGGTTGCTCTGGCTGGGGGAATTCTGGGAGTTGAAGTCCACAGGTCTTAAAGTGACCAAGTTTGGAGTCCCCTGCCGTAGATGAGTTGAACTAATTAGATAATTTAGAGGACATCCAACCCCAAGGGACTTTGAACAGCCTACCTTGTAAAAGCAAGAATACAAAATCAAGAAACAGATCCTAGACATCCAGAAGACAGAAGGCTAAACACAGTGGTGGGGGGATTCCATTTTTTTTACTACCGGTTCTGTGGGCGTGGCTTGGTGGGCGTGGCAGGGGAAGGATACTGTAAAATCTCCAGTCAGAGGTGGGATTTGCGGGTTCTCTGAACTACTCATAATTTCCAGAACCTGATGAATACCACCTCTGGCTAGACAACATTAGTTGCATCACACTACATGCTCAACCTCAAAAGTTAAAGAACATACAACAATATGTGAGCTACAGACAGGCAGCAGTTCCAATTTGAACTCCAGAAAATACTCTGAAGTACCCTTGTAGCACTGCTGTGTAACATCCCAAAGGAATTATGTCCTCTGTTGAGTTTTAAGCAGAGGTAGTATTCAGCAGGTTCTGACCAGTTCTGGAGAACCAGTAATGGAAATTTTAAGTAGTTCAGAAAACCTGCAAATACCACCTCTGACCGGCCCTGCCCACATCTATTCTCTGCCTCCTGAGTCCCAGCTGATCGGCTGGGTCTTCTTTGGTTGCCCTGCACAGGAAAACAGAACTGGAAAGCAGGTTAGTGGAGTGGGGAGTAATGGGGATTTTGCAGTAACTTTCCCCCAGGAGTGGGGACGGAATGGGGATTTTATATTATCCTTCCCCTGCCACGCCCACCAAGCCACGCCACGCCCACCAAGCCACGCCCACAGAACTGGTAGTAAAAAGTTTTGAATCCCACCGCTGGTTTTAAGGTATTGCAGATAGATATGGTCTGTGCTTTTGTGGTATCTGCTCTCCTTTGCATTCAGAAGCACCCTTTGGAGACTGAATCCAAAGCACTGCACAGTTGTAAGGCTAAGCATAGTTTTAATCTTGATAATAGTGTTGTTTCCGTGGCTTATAAAATTGTGCAAAGCCACAAAAAAAAAAGTTTGTGATTTGAGGTATTATATGAACTCAGAACATGGGTTAAACTAGTCATCAAGATAAGCCATAGAAGAGGAACCTGGCCCCTGCAGACATGTTTTTTTAGCTGTGCAATTATGATACTGCAGAATGTTGTTCATGGTCAACTCTGCACCCAATGATAAATGTTACTTAATTTTCTTTTTTTGGCACGTAGGATCATGAAGTTGGATAGAACTGCCTAGCACCACCCAACTCCTAGAACAGAATCCATGAGACCATCAACCCAGCAATTATTCCCTAAACTCTAGGGCAGGGGTGTCAAACTCACATCGTCATGATGGCATTACATGACATATCGGGACTTTTTTGCCCTTCAGGTGTGGCCAGCGCATGACACATCTGGCTCGGGGCCTGGGAGTTTGACAGCCCTGCTCTAGGACAAGAGTTCAAATCTTCTTTCTCCTATGCAACAGTTTTTGAGACCTTTGAAGTTCTATCATATCTTCTCACCAACCAAGTACAGGTCATAATTTTAACATAAATTATTTTTCAATCCATTTTAGGAACAATCAAATGCAAAATGCAGTCTCTCTAAATGTGAAGAGGAAGTTTTCTAGAGTTTTAAACCCTGGCTGAGATTTGACCAGAACTTTCTTTATAACCCCTTTCCAGTGTGTTGATTTTGCTACGTACGTCATGAAGACTACCGTAACTCTTACATAGCATTCCTGCTGGTGGGAGCTCCACAGGTTTCCAGATGCAATTCAGGGTAATAGTTGCCTCCTAAAAAGTCCTAAGTGGCAGAGAGCCTAGCTATTGAGGGAGTATCTATCTGCAAGAGAGTGGGCTTGCTTCATTTAAACAATGCCAACTACTGGGACCCAGAAAGTAGGCCTTCTCGGTTATATATCTGTCATTTGGAATAACCTGTTGTGGTCCACCGGCAGCCTGAGGAGACGGCAGCAGAGTCAGACAGTGGGGAGGAACATGGGCCAGTTCTGGAGTCTGGGGAGGACTTGGATGAGGGTCCTGCGTCTGATACAGAGATGGGGCCAAGGCCATCTGGGAGTTATGTGCTGACACCAGAGCCTCCAGAATCTGACAACAGTGAGGCAGAGGAACAAGGGGAGCCTGTTCCCAGTGCGTGTATGCGCAGAGCTGCCAGAAGGCAAGAACAGTTAAGACAAAAGGGGGACTTGGAAGTAAGGCTTGGAGATGATTGGCCCTCCCATAAGACATAAAGGAGGAGCAAAGGGACAGGAACCTTTGCAGGAAGCAACTTTGTTCATACTGGTCGGTTTGAAACCTGAAGCGCCGTGTTGAATTTGTGCTCCATTTGGCCTTGTATAACTAATTCGAAATTTAGTCGTTGGCAGCATTTCAAGGAAGATAAAGGTGCGTGCTTATCAGGCTTATCCTGAAGGACTTTGGCAGACTTCTAGGGGACTATTTACAAACTGTTTGAGACTCATTATGGGTTGTGAATGACTAAAATTCACAGCCGTTGAAATAAAGAAAATGGTTTTAGGACTAATGTGTGTTTGTTAGTGTCTCAATAAGCCTTGGTCAGAACATTAACTCTCCCTGCCCTCCAAAATCAATCTGACACCTTGTTCCTATCGTGCCTGCCTTTAAAAACCTGTTTTTTTGCCTATGTGAATGTTGTAGTTTCCCATATGCTCATTTATATTATGTTCTGGATTATTTTATATATAATGTAGTATTTTTGATCTCATAAAGCCACATGGATTTTTTTCTAGAGTTGGGTGGCCTGGAAACTTGAAAATCAAACAAATAAGATTCACACACTCTTTAATATTTTAATAGTTTTAATCATAAAGTTTTTAATGATTTTACTGTTGCTTTTTGCGTTGCCTTTGTATTGTTTCTTGGATTTTCAACTTTGTAAGTTATCCATAGCCACAGCAATGAGAAGGATGGCTATTTTAAATTTTAAAAAATAAATATACATTTTTGCTTAGCCAGGCCAGATTCATTTCTCAAATTGAAATTCTTACCTCCCTGTCACCTGTGCAAGGTACTTTTTAATGTCATTGCTGCTTCTCAGGCCTTTTATGAATTTTAGATTAGCAAAATTAGCAAAATGTATTTGACGCTTATGTGTGTTTGTTTGTGAAATGTATTGGCTGCCCATCTTACTACAGGGTAACTCCAGGCAGCTTATAATCTTAAAAAAAAAAACTATACAAAAGTTAAAACACATAAATAAAATAATCTGAAGATCCAATTACTGTGGCCCAATTTAAAAAATGGGAACAAGATGGTAGGACTTTAGGACTTGCTGGCTCAGGAATTCTGGGAGTTGAAGTCCACAAGTCCTAAAGGGGCTATAGTTCCTAATCCTGGTCTATACCAACCAGAAATTTCAGCCAATCTGCTAGGAAACAAAAAGAATTTTTCCATTCTGTCAATTGAATTTGATATATTCTGTTAGTACTGTACTGAAACCAATAGTCTAAATGTGTGGCATTCTTTTCCTGCAATTCATTATGTGCTTGTTTGTTTGTTCTGGATTTTTTTACAATTCATACTTTTTTTTTGTAAACTATCTTTATTTCCCAGTTCCTTAAGTCAGTGCCAGCACATAAGCATTGCTTACTACTATAGCACAAGCTTCCGACTGACAAACCCAACCAAAACAAGCACGGCTGAGAAGATCCAATCTCTTAATGCAAAACTTTATTGAGTACATCATATCGGTAAAGATGAGGGCAAAACCAGATCTAACCATTTGCCATGCAAACCCAGATAGTTAAAATTCAGGTTCCCCATCCCCACTATTA